>NC_135991.1:1810365-1860365 GCF_053455715.1 Rhinoraja longicauda
GATATCCCACATTCTCACGCACTCCCTAAAGTCTCGAGGCAATATACAGGGGGCAATTATGCTTCCGACTAACAATGTTTCGGATATACGAGGTGAACCGAGCACCGGGGTTAACCCCACGCGATCACAGGTAGAACGTGCAAAATCTACATAGAATGGGCACGAGGTTTGGATCGAAGAAGTGTCGCTGGCACGGCGAGGCAGCAGTTCTACCTGCCGCACCACTGTGCCGCCCTAACTGCGAAGGGACATAATCCATCTGGGCATTCTTTATTTTGGCTGTTGCTTTAGCGATTAAGCGATTAACGATTTAGGTAAAATACGGGATGAGGTCCTACAAGGAGAATTTAGAGAGATAGGAGATAAACTTAAAAGTAGGACCTCAAATGAAGAGGATTTCTTGGAATGTTTGAGAGATGGTTTTCTAAACCAACATGTCGAGGAACCAACGAGAGAACAGGCCATTCTAGACTGGGTATTGAGTAATGAGGAAGGCTCAGTTAGCAGTCTTGTTGTGCGAGGCCCCTTGGGCAAGAGTGATCATAATATGGTAGAGTTCTTCATTAGGATGGAGAGTGACAAAGTCAATACAGAAACAAGTGTTCTGAACTTAAAGAAAGGTAACTTTCAGGGTATGAGGCGTGAATTGTCCAAGATAGATTGGCGATTGATGCTGAAAGGGGTTGACGGTGGACATGCAATGGAAGGCATTTAAAGGTCGCATGGATAAACTACAACAAGTGTTCATCCCAGTTTGGCAAAAGAACAAAACAGGAAAGGTAGTGCATCCGTGGCTAACAAGGGAAATCAAGGATAGTATTAAAACAAAAGATGAAGCATACAGATTAGCCAGAAAAAGTAGCATACCAGAGGACTGGGTGAAATTCAGAGTCCAGCAGAGGAGGACAAAGGGCTTAATTAGGAAAGGGAATATAGATTATGAGGGAAAACTGGCAAGGAACATGAAAACTGACTGCAAAAGCTTTTATAGATATGTCAAGAGAAAAAGATTAGTTAAGACAAATGTAGGTCCCTTGCAGTCGGAAACAGGTGAATTGATCATAGGGAACAAGGAGATGGCAGACCAATTGAACAAATACTTTGGTTCTGTCTTCACTAAGGAAGACATAAACCGTCTGCCGGAAATAGCGGGGGACCAGGGGTCTAATGAGATGGAGGAACTGAGGGAGATCCAGGTTAGTCGGGAAGTGGTGTTAGGTAAATTAAATGGATTAAAGGCAGATAAATCCCCAGGGCCAGATAGGCTGCATCCCAGAGTGCTTAAGGAAGTAGCCTCAGAAATAGTGGATGCATTAGTGATAATTTTTCAAAACTCTTTAGATTCTGGAGTAGTTCCTGAGGACTGGAGTGTAGCTAATGTAACCCACTTTTTAAAAAGGGAGGGAGAGAGAAAACGGGGAATTATAGACCAGTTAGCCTAACATCGGTAGTGGGGAAAATGCTAGAGTCAGTTATTAAAGATGTGATAGCATCACATTTGGAAAGTGGTGAAATCATCGGACAAAGTCAGCATGGAGTTTACCAAAGGCAAATCATGTCTGACGAATCTTATAGAATTTTTCGAGGATGTAACTAGTAGAGTGGATGAGGGCGAACCAGTCGATGTGTTATATCTGGACTTTCAGAAGGCCTTCGACAAGGTCCCACATGGGAGATTGGTGTACAAACTTAAAGCACACGGTATTGGGGGTTCAGTGTTGAGGTAGATAGAACATTGGTTGGCGGACAGGAAGCAAAGAGTATGAATAAACGGGTCCTTTTCGGAATGGCAGGCAGTGACTAGTGGGGTACCGCAAGGCTCAGTGCTGGGACCCCAGTTATTTACAGTGTATATTAATGATTTGGACGAGGGAATTGAATGCAACATCTCTAAGTTTGCGGATGACACGAAGCTAGGTGGCAGTGTTAGCTGCGAGGAGGATTCTAGGAGGCTGCAGAGTGACTTGGATAGATTAGGCGAGTGGGCAAATGCATGGCAGATGCAATATAATGTGGATAAATGTGAGGTTATCCACTTTGGCGGCAAGAACAGGAAAGCAGAGTATTACCTGAATGGTGACCGATTGGGAGAAGGGGAGATGCAACGTGACCTGGGTGTAATGGTGCACCAGTCATTGAAAGCAAGCATGCAGGTGCAGCAGGCAGTGAAGAAAGCGAATGGTATGTTGGCATTCATTGCAAATGGATTTGAGTTTAGGAACAGGGAGGTTCTGCTGCAGTTGTACAGGGCCTTGGTGAGACCGCACCTGGAGTATTGTGTGCAGTTTTGGCCTCCTAACCTGAGGAAAGACGTTCTTGCCTTAGAGGGAGTACAGAGAAGGTTCACCAGATTAATCCCTAGGATGGCGGGACTTTCATATGAGGAAAGACTGGATAGACTGGGCTTGTACTCGCTGGAATTTAGAAGACTGAGGGGGGATCTTATAGAAACATATAAAATGTTTAAGGGGTTGGAGAGGCTAGATGCGGGAAGATTTTCCAGATGTTGGGGGAGTCCAGAACCAGGGGTCACAGCTTAACGATAAGGGGAAGTCTTTTAGGACCGAGATGAGAAAACATTTCTTCACACAGAGAGTGGTGAGTCTGTGGAATTCTCTGCCACAGAAGGTAGTTGAGGCCAGTTCATTGTCTATATTTAAGAGGGTTAGTTAGATGTGGCCCTTTTTGCTAAAGGGATCAGGGGGTATGGAGAGAAGGCAGGTACAGGCTACTGAGCTGGATGATCAGCCATGATCATATTGAATGGGGGTGCAGGCTCGAAGGGCCAAATGGCCTACTCCTGCACATATTTTCTATGTTTCTATGTCTCTGCGGAACGCAGAAAGGGGAGGGGATGGGAAGATATGGCCAGTGGTGGGGTTCCGTTGTAGGTGACGGAAATGTTGGCGGATGATTTGTTGGATCCGCTGGCTGGTCAGGTGGAAGGTGAGAACGAGGGGGATTCTGTCCTTGTTGCGAGTGTGGGAAGGGGAGCAATAGCGGAGCTGCGGGATGTAGAAGAGACCCTAGTGAGAGCCTCAACTACAATGGAAGAGGGGAAGCCCCGTTTCATAAAGAATGAGGACATCTCTGACGCCCTAGTGTGAAACACCTCATCCCGGGCGCAGATGCGGCGTAGACGGAGGAATTCGGAGTAGGGGATAGACTTTTTGCAGGGGACCGGGTGGGAAGAAGTGTGGTCCAGATAGCTGTGCGAGTCAGTGGGTTTATAGTAAATGTCCGTCACTAGTCTGTCTTCTGTGATGGAGATGGTGAGGTCCAGAAACGGGAGGGAGATGTCGGAGATAGTCCAGGTATATTTAAGGGCAGGATGGAAATTGGAAGTGAAGTGTATGAAGTCAGTGAGTTCTGCATGGGTACAATAGTCGTGAGATGAGAGCGTGGCCAGATTGTGGCCTCATCAACACACTGCACAGTTGCAACAAGACTTTGCTGCTTTAATTTAATTAAATTAACTTTTTGCAAAACCTGACTTTGTTTGTTTTAATATTCTGATTTTATTTTAATAGGTTTTGTATAATTTCAATGTTTGTGCGTAAATATGTGTGAAAGTTGAAGACTTTGCGGTGTTTAATGGCCAATCAGCCTGAGACTGAGGCAGATCGGGGATGGACACTGTGCATTCGAGAGCCCAGTGACCCACAGTGTCTCACGGAGCAGGTGCTGCTGTGGGGAGTGTGGGTGGGGAGGATGAGGGCAGCAGCTCACCACTGACTGAGACTGACTGGGTTGTGATCGCTGCGTTACACTGGTTCCAGATTCACATTCCCTGCTGCACTGAGGGACCGGTTACATTTTACAATCTTTATAAACATCATTGCAGGTCTCCATCCCAACGTGGGAAATGCGGAGGTGACCAGGACAGTCTGTTTCACCTGGGCTAAAGACAACTCCAATGAAGACACCTGCCTCAAGCATCAGGAGATCACATTCAAAACCCGTCGTGGTTATTTTGTGTATCTTCTGAAGCCGACTCCCGAAGATTACAGTGTGTATTGTGCAGGTACGTTGCTCTCCATGTTGATAAAGTGTGAGTGGGGGTGGGATTTGTGGGGTGTGTGAGGAGCGGAGGGGGAGGGGGTAAAGACTGGGACTTCCCAAATTATCAGCCCACACACAGGGTTGAATGTTGCAGTCAGTGGTCAGTGCTCCCCTCACTCAGATCTCTCTCTCCCACAGTCTGGTCAAGCTGTTGTGTCTGGACCTCGCCTTCCTGGAGTGACCAGTGACCTCCAACCTGTGAATGACCTGTGCCCCCCTCCCTGCCTGACCCGCCGAGTTACTCCAGCATTTTGTGACTCCTTTGATCGTTCTATTGAGAGTAATAATTCCCTCAGGACAGGGCGTTCCCACGCACCCCTCCCGACATCACACCCTGCAACCCCCTGTCCTTCCCACTCCAGCCTTGTGTCCCACCCCATCCCGTCCTGCACTGAACACGCACACACCCCCAAACCCTCTGGAGAAATTTCGACCCCTCCCAGCCGACACACTGCCTCCCCACACACTCCATCCCCGCACCCCTACCGTTGACCCACCCCTGCCCCCCTCTACCTCTGTCCTCCCCCCTCACAGCCACCGCGATGGAGCGGGATGAAGCAGGAATGACTGGGTGGCAGAATTGAACCCGGAGCACATTGATGCCTGTATCATTGGCCCACAGAATGAACCAACCTATTTACATCATTCCTACTCTGGTCCCAAATTAATCTCCCCACATTACCATCTTCTACCCCCAAACTCTAGCACTAATCGAGACGCTTGGGGCATTGCATTTTTGTACATGAGAGGCAAACCAAACAGCTGGGGGATGCAAATAGTCACCAGATCGTGAAGCCTCCACGTAGACAGCACCAGAAATTGCGATAAAATCGGCTATGTGGATCTGAGGCAGCAGCCTCACCGGCTGGGCCATTGTGTGGAGGCAACAGTCTCACCGGCTGGGTCACTGTGTGGAGGCAACAGTCTCACCGGCTGGGCCACTGTGTGGAGGCAACAGTCTCACCGACTGGGCCACTGTGTGGGGGCAACATTCTCACCGGCTGGGCCACTGTGTGGGGGCAACATTCTCACCGGCTGGGCCACTGTGTGGGGGCAACAGTGTCACCGGTTGGGTCACTGTGGAGGCAGCAGTCTCACCGGCTGGGCCACTGTGTGGAGGCAACAGTCTCACCGGCTGGGCCACTGTGTGGGGGCAACAGTGTCACCGGTTGGGTCACTGTGGAGGCAGCAGTCTCACCGGCTGGGCCACAGTGCAGAGCTCAGCCGCCTCACCGGCTGGGCCACTGTGTGGAGGCAGCAGCCTCACCGGCTGGGCCACTGTGTGGAGGCAGCAGTGTCAACGGCTGGGCCACTGTGTGGAGGCAGCAGCCTCACCGGCTGGGCCACGGTGTGGAGGCAGCAGCCTCACCGGCTGGGCCACGGTGTGGAGGCAACAGTCTCACCGGCTGGGCCACGGTGTGGAGGCAGCAGTCTCACCGGCTGGGCCACAGTGCAGAGCTGAACCGCCTCACTGGCTGGGTCACTATGTGGAGCCACCAGCTGTGTGGAGCAGCAGCCTCACCGGCTGGGCCACTGTGTGGAGCCTCACAGGATGGGCCACTGTGTGGGGCAGCAGCCTCACCGGCTGGCCCTCTGTGCTGCTGGGAGGAGGCACAGACCTGACTGTTGGGCAGCAGACTTCCTTTATTGAAGGACGTCAGGCTTCAAAAGTGGTTCATTCATCCCCCTGAGGGGAAGGGAGAAAATGGAGAGGTTAGTAAAAGGTGAGACCACAGTATCTGGCCGTCCCCTACACCCCAGTATCTGGCCGTCCCCTACACCCCAGTATCTGGCCGTCCCCTACACCCGAGTATTTGGCCGTCCCCTACACCCCAGTATCTGTCCATTCCCTCCCCCACCCCAGTATCTGGCCGTCCCCTGCACCCCAGTATCTGGCCGTCCTCTGCGCCCCAATATCTGGCCGTCCCCTGCACCCCAGTATCTGGCCGTCCTCTACACCCCAGTATCTGGCCGTCCCCTACACCCCAGTATCTGGCCGTCCGTACACCCCAATATCAGGCCGTCCCCTACACCCCAGTATCTGGCCGTCCCCTATACCCCAGTATCTGGCCGTCCCTTCCCCCACCCCAGTATCTGGCTGTCCCCTACACCCCAGTATCTGGCTGTCCCCTAACCCCCACCCCAGTATCTTGCCGTCCCCTGCACCCCAGTATCTGTCCGTCCCCTATACCCCAGTATCTGGCCGTCCCCTACATCCCAGTATCTGGCCGTCCCCTCCCCCAACCCAATATCAGGCCGTCCCCTACACCCCAGTATCTAGCCGTCCCCGACACCCCAATATCTCGCCGTCCCTCACACCCCAGTATCTGGCCGTCCCCTACACCCCAGTATCTGGCCGTCCCTTCCCCCACCCCAGTATCTGGCCGTCCCCTACACCCCAGTATCTGGCTGTCCCCTACACCCCACCCCAGTATCTTGCCGTCTCCTGCACCCCAGTATCTGTCCGTCCCCTACACCCCAGTATCTGGCCGTCCCCTACACCCCAGTATCTGACCGTCCCCTCCCCCACCCCAGTATCTGGCCGTCCCCTCCCCCACCCCAATATCAGGCCGCCCCTTACACCCCAATGACTTGTACAAAAGGGACGGGTTACATCTTAACAGCAGGGAGGACAAACATTCTGGCAGGCAGGTTTGCTAGTGTGACACCTGTGGCTTTAAACTAAGTAGTGGGGGGGGGGAGGGGTTAACAAATTGTGAATATGAAGATGAGGTAAAAAAAAAAAAGGGAATAAAGGAGATATTGCAAAAGACTCTCGGAAGAATGGGAACAGAAGTTCTAAAGGGGAAAAGAAATTAAGGGCAGGGCCAATTGTGACCGATGTGAGAGGGGAGGTAAATACAGAAGTTAAAGTGTTGTACTTAAATGCGCGTAGTATAAAAAATAAAGTGGATGAGCTTGAGGCTCAGTTAGTCATGGGCAAGTATGATGTTGTAGGGATCACTGAGACATGGCTACAAGAGGACAAGGGCTGGGAACTGAATATTCAGGGGTACACAACGTATAGAAAAGACAGACAGGTGGGCAGAGGGGGTGGGGTTGCTCTGATGGTAAGGAATGATATTCATTCCCTTGCAAGGGGTGACATAGAATCAGGAGATGTTGAATCAGTATGGATAGAAATTAGATATTGTAAAGTTAAAAAGACCCTAATGGGAGTTATCTATAGGCCCCCAAACAGTAGCCTCGACATAGGGTGCAAGTTGAATCAGGAGATAACATTGGCGTGTCAAGAATGTAATGCTACGATGGTTATGGGAGATTTCAACATGCAGGTAGACTGGGAAAATCAGGTTGGAAATGGACCCCAGGAAAGAGAGTTTGTAGAGTGCCTTCGAGATGGATTCTTAGAACAGCTTGTACTGGAGCATACCAGGGAGAAAGCAATTCTGGATTTAGTGTTGTGTAATGATCCTGATATGATAAGGGGACTAGAGGTAAAAGAGCAATTAGGAGGCAGTGATCACAACATGATAAGTTTTACTCTGCAAATGGAAAGGCAGAAGGGAAAATCGGAAGTGACAGTATTACAGTATAGCAAAGGGGATTACAGAGGCACGAGGCAGGAGCTGGCCAAAATTGACTGGAAGGAGGCCCTAGCAGGGAAGACAGTAGAACAGCAATGGCAGGTATTCCTGGGAATAATGCAGAGGTTGCAGGATCAATTTATTCCAAAGAGGTGGAAAGACTCTAAGGGGAGTAAGACACACCTGTGGCTGACAAGGGAAGTCAGGGACAGCATAAAAATTAAGGAGAGGAAGTATAACATAGCAAAGAAGAGTGGGAAGACAGAGGATTGGGACTCTTTTAAAGAGCAACAAAAGTTAACTAAAAAGGTAATACGGGGAGAAAAGATGAGGTACGATGGTAAACTAGCCAATAATATAAAGGAGGATAGCAAAAGTTTTTTTAGGTACGTGAAGAGGAAAAAATAGTCAAGGCAAATGTGGGTCCCTGGAAGACAGAAGCAGGGGAATTTATTATGGGGAACAAAGAAATGGCAGACGAGTTAAACCGTTACTTTGGATCTGTCTTCACTGAGGAAGATACACACAATCTCCCAAATGTTCTAGGGGCCGGAGAACCTAGGGTGATGGAGGAACTGAAGGAAATCCACATTAGGCAGGAAATGGTTTTGGGTAGACTGATGGGACTGAAGGCTGATAAATCCCCAGGGCCTGATGGTCTGCATCCCACGGTACTTAAGGAGGTGGCTCTAGAAATAGTGGAAGCATTGGAGATCATTTTTCAATGTTCTATAGATTCCGGATCAGTTCCTGTGGATTGGAGGATAGCAAATGTTATCCCACTTTTTAAGAAAGGAGGGAGAGAGAAAACGAGTAATTATAGACCAGTTAGTCTGACATCAGTGGTGGGGAAGATGCTGGAGTCAATTATAAAAGACGAAATTGCTGAGCATTTGGATAGCAGTAACAGGATCATTCCGAGTCAGCATGGATTTACGAAGGGGAAATCATGCTTGACAAATCTACTGGAATTTTTTGAGGATGTAACTAGGAAAATTGCAGGGGAGAGTCAGTGGATGTGGTGTACCTCGACTTTCAGAAAGCCTTCGACAAGGTCCCACATAGGAGATTAGTGGGCAAAATTAGGGCACATGGTATTGGGGGTAGGGTACTGACATGGATAGAAAATTGGTTGACAGACAGAAAGCAAAGAGTGGGGATAAATGGGTCCCTTTCGGAATGGCAGGCCGTGACCAGTTGGGTACCGCAAGGTTCGGTGCTGGGACACCAGCTATTTACGATATACATTAATGACTTAGACGAAGGGATTAAAAGTACCATTAGCAAATTTGCAGATGATACTAAGCTGGGGGGTAGTGTGAATTGTGAGGAAGATGCAATAAGGCTGCAGGGTGACTTGGACAGGTTGTGTGAGTGGGCGGATACATGGCAGATGCAGTTTAATGTAGATAAGTGTGAGGTTATTCACTTTGGAAGTAAGAATAGAAAGGCAGATTATTATCTGAATGGTGTCAAGTTAGGAGGAGGGGGAGTTCAACGAGATCTGGGTGTCCTAGTGCATCAGTCAATGAAAGGAAGCATGCAGGTACAGCAGGCAGTGAAGAAAGCCAATGGAATGTTGGCCTTCATAATAAGAGGAGTTGAGTATAGGAGCAAAGAGGTCCTTCTACAGTTGTACCGGGCCCTGGTGAGACCGCACCTGGAGTACTGTGTGCAGTTTTGGTCTCCAAATTTGAGGAAGGATATTCTTGCTATGGAGGGCGTGCAGCGTAGGTTCACTAGGTTAATTCCCGGAATGGCGGGACTGTCGTATGTTGAAAGGCTGGAGCGATTGGGCTTGTATACACTGGAATTTAGAAGGATGAGGGGGGATCTTATTGAAATATATAAGATAATTAGGGGATTGGACACATTAGAGGCAGGAAACATGTTCCCAATGTTGGGGGAGTCCAGAACAAGGGGCCACAGTTTAAGAATAAGGGGTAGGCCATTTAGAACGGAGATGAGGAAGAACTTTTTCAGTCAGAGAGTGGTGAAAGTGTGGAATTCTCTGCCTCAGAAGGCATTGGAGGCCAGTTCGTTGGATGCTTTCAAGAGAGAGCTGGATAGAGCTCTTAAGGATAGCGGAGTGAGGGGGTATGGGGAGAAGGCAGGAACGGGGTACTGATTGAGAGTGATCAGCCATGATCGCATTGAATGGCGGTGCTGGCTCGAAGGGCTGAAAGGCCTACTCCTGCACCTATTGCCTATTGTCTATTGTCTATTGTCTATCTGGCCGTCCCCGACACCCCAATATCTCGCCGTCCCTTACACCCCAGTATCTGGCCGTCCCCTACACCACAGTATCTGGCCGTCCCTTCCCCCACCACAGTATCTGGCCGTCCCCTACACCCCAGTATCTGGCTGTCCCCTACCCCCCACCCCAGTATCTTGCCGTCCCCTACACCCCAGTATCTGGCCGTCCCCAACACCGCACCCCAGTATCTGGCCGTCCCATCCCCCACCCCAATATCTGGCTGTCCCCAACACCGCACCCCAGTATCTGGCTGTACCCTACCCCCCACCCCAGTATCTTGCCGTCCCCTGCACCCCAGTATCTGTCCGTCCCCTACACCCCAGTATCTGGCCGTCCCCTACACCCCAGTATCTGGCCGTCCCTTCCCCCACCCCAGTATCTGGCCGTCCCATACACCCCAGTATCTGGCTGTCCCCTAACCCCCACCCCAGTATCTTGCCGTCCCCTACACCCCAGTATCTGGCCGTCCCCAACACCGCACCCCGGTATCTGGCCGTCCGCTCCCCCACCCCAGTATCTGGCTGTCCCCAACACCGCACCCCAGTATCTGGTCGTCCCCTCCCCCACCCCAGTATCTGGCTGTCCCCAACACCCCAGTATCTGGCCATTCCCTCCCCCACCCCAGTATCTGGCCGTCCCCTACACCCCAGTATCTGGCCGATGTGAAGACCTTTCATTAGTCAGAGGGTGGTGAATCTGTGGAATTATTTGCCAAAGAAGGCTATGGAGGCCAAGTCAGTTGATATTTTTAAAGCAGAGATAGATACATTCTTGATTAGTACGTCTATCTGTGATTTAGGGAAGAATGCAGGAGAATGGGGTTTGGCGGGACAGATAGGTTAATCATGATTGAATGGCGGAGTGGACTTGAGGGGCCGAATGGCCTAATTCTACTCCTATCACTTATGACCTTATGATCCATCTCCTGTGAAAAATCCTTCCAACACTCGCCCCCCCCCCCCCCCTCCCCCCCCCCCCCCCCCCCCCCCCGCCCCCTTATACCTTCCACAATATCTCTTTAAGTACATCATGTAGGAAAGGAACTGCAGATGCTGGTTAAAACCGAAGATAGTCACAAAAAGCAGGAATAACTCAACGGGACAGGCAGCATCTCTAGAGAAGAAGAATAGGTGGCGTTTCGGGTCGAGAACTTTCTTCAGACTATATACATTATGTTAATTTTCTTCTGCAATCTGCATTCAATTCATTTCAATCGCACCTCTGTTGGCTATCTTGCCTTGACATGGAGTTCTTTACAGTCTTGTTCCACCCCTCTAATTAACGTTCCATATCTACCTATCTGATACTCTTCAGAAAAGAACAGTGTCATCCTATCCACTGGTGCTGTCTGTACGGAGTTTATACCTTCTCCCGGTGACCTGTGTGGGTGTCCTCCGAGATCTCTGGTTTCCTCCCACACTCCAGCTGTTTTCAGAGAACTAAATTATTTTACTACAACCAGAGAGAAGTCCTGAACAACTATCTATCTCATTGGTGACCCTCGGACTATCCCTGAGCAGACTTTACTGGTTTTAACTTGCAGTAAACGGTTTTCCTTTATCATGTATCTTTACACTGTAAATGGCTCGATTGTACATGCCATATGTCGTCTTTCCGCTGACTTAATAGCATGCAAAAAAAGGTTTTCACTATAACGGTACACGTGACAATAAGCCAAATTAAACTAAACTAAAATAAGTCGAACAGGTGTGTAGGTTGATTGGCTTTTGGGGAAAAAATTGTAAATTATCCCTAGTTTTTGTGGGATGGTGTTATTGTAATGGGTGATCGCAAGTCAACGCGGACTCTGGGCGGAACAGCCCGCTTCTGCGCTGTATCTTTGTTCCGTTTAGTGGAGAGATACAGCAGCAGCTGAGAAATTGCAGCATGTATTATCTTTCTATATTTTGGCGAAAACTTGCATAATTGGGTACTGAAAGCCCAGCCACAACAGTCTGAACCGTATGGTGTACACGAGAAACAACGTCCATAGCGGGATGAAATTCCACATGTTTACAAAAACGGTACAATGATGCATTTCCTTTGGAACGGTCAGTGGCTACGCGAAGCCATGTAATGACGATTATTTTAGTTTTAGAGATGTAGCGCGGAAACAGGCTCTTCGGCCCAGCCAGTCCGCACCGACCAGTGATCCCGCATATTAACGCCACCGTACACGCACCAGGGACAATATACACTTACACCAAGCCAATTAACCGCTTTTGAGTGCGTCTTTGGATTTAGATTTTTAAAGATTTTTTAGATTTAAAGAAACCGAAGATCTCGGAGAAAAGTCACGCGGTCAAGGGGAGAACGTGCAAACTCCGTACAGACAAGGAGCCGGAGTCGGGATCGAACCCGGGGCTCTGGCGGTACAATCGCTGCAAGGCAGCAACTCTACCGCTGCGCCACTGTGCTACTTTTGTCGTTTATGTTTTACTGATTCTATGTGTTCGTATCTTGTGCCTCTCTGGCACAAATTTCTATTCATTTTCCCTCTGAAGTTATGTCCTTAAATTTCATTTAGGCACGCTGGATGTAACATAAATACTTACTGGGCTTACTGTGCCCAATGAGCCCGTAAGGCGGAACCTGCCGTGTCCGCCGACAATCCAAGGTCTGTTAGCATTCTTCAAGTCTGCATGGTCTTCGGCAGGAGATTAGTCTGGTATTAATTCACGTAAAATTATTTATAGTTTAATGATCTGCATTGAACGCTCGATCCCTGGGATTTAGTACTGCCTTACAGCGCTTGCTGCGCCAGAGACCCAGGTTCGATCCCGACTACGGGTGTTTATCTGCACGGAGTTTGTACGTTCTCCCCGTGATTGTGTGGGCTTTCTTCGAGGTCATCGCTTTCCTGCAACACTCCGAAGACTTACAGCTTTGTAGGTAAATTGGCGTGGTATAAGTTAAAATTGTCCCCAGTGTGTGTAGGATTGTGTTAATGTGCGAGGATCGCTGGTGGGCCGATGGTTCTGTTTCCGCGCTGTTTCTCTAAACTGAACTAGACAGAGTACACTGGCAGAATCGCTGAATAGCAAATACTGAAACCAAAACGTCGCGTTGTGTCTATGTTCCGTGTAAACCAGCATCTGCAGTTAATTGTATAGGAAAGAACTGCAGGCGGTGGCTTAAATCGAAGATAGACACAAAGTGATGGAGTAACTAAGCGGGACAGGCAGCATTTCTGAAGGGAAGGATTGGATGACGTTTCGGTTCGAGACCCTTTTTCAGACTGTGTAAATGTTTGCAATAACAATTAGTCGTGACGTTATCTAACGTCGTCCCTTGAGATTGACTCCATGGATATATTGAGTCTTTCGGGGAATAACACCGCCGTAGTAGGGGCGTGCGCTCGCTGGTCGGGAAATGCATGATCCTGTTACAAGTCCCGTGTATGCCATTTGCTATCCTATTCATGCCGCTTTCGGAGTTCCAGTTAAGCCTCTGCAGTAACATTGCATCAAAACCTGCATTGTCTTGTATCGATTGCCCTGCAGCTGTTGTATACATCAAAGGTAGGTACAAAAAGCTGGAGTAACTCAGAGGGACAGGGCAGCATCTCTGGAGAGAAGGAATGGGCGATGTGTCGGGTCGAGACCCTTCTTCAGACTGAGAGTCACAGAAAAGGGAAACGGGAGATATATACGAAGATGCAGAGAAATATCAACAGACAATAGACAATAGGTGCAGGAGTAGGCCATTCAGCCCTTCGAGCCAGCACCGCCATTCAATGCGATCATGGCTGATCACTCTCAATCAGTACCCCGTTGCTGCCTTCTCCCCATACCCCCTCACTCCGCTATCCTTAAGAGCTCTATCCAGCTCTCTCTTGAAAGCATCCAACGAACTGGCCTCCACTGCCTTCTGAGGCAGAGAATTCCACACCTTCACCACTCTCTGACTGAAAAAGTTCTTCCTCATCTCCGTTCTAAATGGCCTACCCCTTTTTCTTAAACTGTGACCCTTGTTCTGGACTCCCCCAACATTGTGAACATGTTTCCTGCCTCTAATGTGTCCAATCCCCTAATTATCTTATATGTTTCAATAAGATCCCCCCTCATCCTTCTAAATTCCAGTGAAAGTAACGACGATACAGGCCATTGTTAGCTGTTTATTGGGTAAGACCGAGAAGCTGCTGCGACGTGGATGCGGGAGGGACGGAGAGAGAGGGAATGCCGGGGTTACCTCAAGTTAGGGAAATCAATATTCATACCGCTGAGGTGTAAGCAGCCGAAGCGAAATACGAGATGTGTAAGAACTGCAGATGCTGGTTTAAATCGAAGGTAGATACAAAGTACCAGAGTAACACAACGGGTAAGGCCGCATCTCTGGAATGGTGATGTTTTGTGTCGAGATCCTTCTTCACTATCTAGCATTACATTTGGACACGTAATACAACTTATAAGCTAACCCGTAAAATGAGATTTGATACATAACAGAAAAAAACTATTAGCATTCTGTGCATAATATTTCATACATTAGATAAATGTTCAGTCTGTAGAAGGGTCTCGACCCCAAACGTCACCCATTCCTTCTCTCCAGAGATGCTGCCTGGCCCGCTGAGTTACTCCAGCATTTTGTGTCTACCTGAAAAATATGAAATGATGTTCCTCCAATTTGAGTTTCGCCTCTCTCTGACAATGGAGGAGTCCGAAGACGAAAAGGTCAGTATGGAAATGAGACGGGCAATTAAAGTGTTTCGCAACCGGCAAATAAACCATCAACCATCTGGTTGATTTAATCAATGGTACAGTGGTTACCCTTAAACCCTCTTTATATTGAATATTATTATATTTGTCATGTTCCAAGTATATGTTTTTGTTTAATTATAGAGTCGTAGACATAGAGTGATACAGTGTGGAAACAGGCCCTTCGGCCCAACTTACCCACACCGTCCACGTCCCGGTTCCACGAGTCCCACCTGCCTGCGTTTAGTCCATATACCTCCAAACCTGTCCTACCGACGTACTCGTCTGTTTGTTAAACGTTGGGATCGTCCCAGCCTCAAGTACCTCGTCTCGCAGCTTGTTCCAGCACCCACCACCCTTTGTGTGAAAAAGGTACCCCTCAGATCACAATTACAACTTTTACCCTTCACCTTCAACCTGTGTCCTCTTGTCGATTCCCCTACTCTGGGCAAGAGACTGCGCACTACGCGATCTATAATGAGGAATTATATGAAATATTGTCCACAGAAAGCTAATGGCTTTTTCTATTTTTTGTATCAAATCTGATTTTATTTTAGCTTGTAAGTTGTATTGCGCGTCCAAATGTAATGCAAAATTTAGAGACATCTGGATGACCCAATGGGAGACCGCTCTGGAGAAAAAACAGTTAAAAGTGTAGAGTTTCTTTCTTCCCACTCTCAGTTTCCAAAATACTTCGACCGGCAGTTCGAACGAACCTAGTCGAGAACCTAGGAGCAGAATTACGCCATTCGGCCCATCAAGTCTGCTCCGCCATTCCTTCATCGCTCATACATCTCTCCCTCCTAACCCCATTCTCCTGCCTTCTCGTAACCCCTGACCCACGTGAAGCACGTGACGACAGTAATCATGGAATCATAGAAAGTAGGTGCAGGAGGAGGCCCTTCGAGCCAGCACCGCCATTCATTGTGATCATGGCTGATCATCTACAATCAGTAACCCATGCCTGCCTTCTCCCAATATCCCTTGATTACACTAGCCCCTCGAGCTCTATCTAACTCTCTCTTCAATTCATCCAGCGAATCGGCCTCCACTGCCCTCTGTGGCAGAAAATACCACAAACTCACAACTCTCTGGGTGAAAAAAATTCTTCTCTCCTTAGTTTTAAATGGCCTCCTCTTTACTGTAAGACTCTGCCCCCTGGTTCTGTACTCCCCCAACATTGGGAACATTTTCCTGCATCTAACCGTTTTGAACGGTGAGGAATAATGTGTTCGTGTTTTTGGAGTGCGATGTGTGCACATGGACAGTGATTGCGTCTCATATAATTGCATGTTTTTAATTTTAAATCTTCATTCACATCAGATGATATATATCTTAGGTATAAAAGAAGAATTTGGAACTTTAGTTCAGTTCAGTTTAGAGATACAACGCGGAAACTGGCCCTTCGGACCACCGAGTCACGCCGACCCGCAATTCCCGCCTCGTCAGGAGGCAATAATTAACAACTACACCAAGCCAACTAATCTACAAACCCTTATGACTTTTGAATATGAGAGAAAACCAGACATGCCGGCGAAAACCCACCACAAGGGAAAATATACAAACTATGGACAGACAGCAACTGTGCTCAGGATCGAACGCGGATCTCTGGCGCTGGTCGGCAGCAACTCTACCGCTGCGCTACCGCTCCGCCCAGTGGATGTGGTGAGGGTGCTTCCACTAATGGGAGTGTCTAGGACCAGAGCGCAGAGGACCAGAATAAAAAGACGTACCTCTAGAATGGAGATGAAGTGGAATTTCTTCAGCCACGTTTGTTCGTAAGGATTGAGTCTTCTGTTAACGTTTCAAAACTAACGGAGGTGTTTTTCCCCACGTTCCTTGCAGTGAATATTGTGGCCATGGTAATCCTATCCCATGGTAAATGCGGCCTGTCCAAGTGCATCACTTACTATCTGGTGGCCATGGCGGCGGTTGATCTGGTGGTCGTGTTTACAGGCGTGATACTGAATCGCATCTTTGATATTTACTTTCCCGGGAGTTACCTGTTGCTAACTCCGGTATGCAGATCCAATAATGCTGTGGTTTATGCAACCAGGGACATTTCCGTCTGGTTGACTGTCACCTTCACCTTTGACCGCTTTGTCGCCATCTGCTGCCGCAGTTGAAAAGCACCTATTGCACCAAGCAAACAGCAGCTGTAGTTATAGGCCTGGTGATAACTCTGAACTGTCTAAAGAACATCCTTTGGTACTTCGTGTACGATCCAATATACATCCTTAACAAATTGCCGTGGTACTGGCGGATAAGGCCAGTATTTTACATTTCGCCCGCGTGGTTAGCGTTCTTGTTTATGTACTGCATAGCCACACCTTTCCTGCCATTCTTCTTCATTTTGCTGCTGAATGCTCTGACGGTGAGGTACATAATTGCAGCAAGCAGAGTCCGCCGGGCGTTGAGGGGTAACTCCGCTGAAAGCAACCCTGACCCCGAGATGGAGAACAGGAAAAAGTCCATCATTTTGCTCTTCAGCATATCGGGTAACTTTATCCTGTTGTGGGTCCCGTACACAGTACACTATTTGTACTATCGAATTGCCAATACTTATTCCTATTCGGGTTATAACGAGCCGGTTTACATTCTTCACGAAACCGGTTACATGCTGCTGCTTTTAAGCTGCTGCTCGAACACGTTTATCTACGCAGTAACGCAGCGTAAATTCCGAGAGGAACTTCTGAAAATAGTCCAACTCCCCACGAAACCATTTCTCATGTGCCTCCGAAAATAAAATTACTGCCCTGCTGCCGTAATATGTCGACTAACTTGTTCATGGGTCCAACCTTTCATTCCGCAAAGACCTGACCACCGTATCTGCGCATGTTCACGATCTACTTCAAACACTGAATACACAATAAGCGAGTTCGGTATCTCGACTGAGCATGTGCCGGTCATAGGTCGCAGGGGCTAAACATTTTCGCCGGCTGATCTGCTGCGTGTAGACAGACCTGCTTTTCATCCGTATTTTCCAGTTTTACTTCGTAGAGGTAAGAAAATACCACTTTAGAAAATATTAATTAGGTGTATTTAGAATAGAATAGAATTGAATTGTCTTTATTGTCATTCAAAAACATGTTTTTGGACGAAATTACATTACCCACAGTGAACAATGAGAGGCAATTGAAAAAAAAGCAATGAAACACACAATTACAGAAACCAACATTAAACAAAAAACATCCATCACAGTGAGTCTCCTCCAGTCACCTCCTCACTGTGATGGAAGGCCAGAATGTATTTCTCTTCACTGCCATCTTCTCCCGCGGTCAGGCAATCGAACTTGCCACATCGGGGCGGTCGGGGGTCCCGACATTGAAGTCCCCGCCGGGCGCTGGAGGAGCCCGCGGCATATTCCAGGCCGAGCTGGACGGTGAAGGGTCCGCAGCGGGCCGACTCAAGCCTTGCGATTCGGGGCGGCCGAAGACGTTGCCGCTGCCGGAGTTCCGCAAGTCGGCCTTCACCCAGGGACCTGCGAACTTCAGACGTCCACAGAGCCCGCGGCCGAAGCCTCCGAAGGCGAGTCGCAGCCTCACTCGCAGCACCACCAAGGCTTCCGAAGACGGCCAGCTCCGCAGGTGGTGACTACAATCCAGGGGCTCTGCGAACCAGAGCCCCATGTGGTCCCAGTTGGAGTCCGCCAGCTTCAGGTGTTTGGCCGATGGTCGACCGCAGCATGAACGGAAACACGACCCAGAAAAAAGATGGCGTCTCCGTTCGGAAGAGACAATTTTTATATTCCCCAACCCCACACCCCACATATAGTTCACAACCACAAAAAAGACTACATCACATCCAACACTTTCAATTAAGACAAACACAAAAAAAAATCAAAAAAGCCAAACGGACTACAGTTGCGCAGCGCCGCCACATTTCTGGTTCATTTGTACAAGACTGCGATGATTTTGTCGGTTTTATCGCTTTATGCTTCGGTGAGTGAGCGAGCTCGTTACGATTTTGTTTTGCATCGTAATTGTGCCCGAGCTGCTCCTCAAGCGGGAATACGTCGCGCTCCCAAAACCGCTAGTTAACCCCGCGCCTGGTGCTTCATTGCGGGTTACAGAGCTCCCTCCCTCCCCAGTCTATGTCGTTTGTGCCGCCTCCCAGAGCAGACACGGCCCTGCACAAACTCACCGTCATTCCACACAAACCTCGCTCCTCTTCAGCCCCACGGCGCTCCCGGGTATGGCGGTGGCAGCAGCGGCTGTGTTCGTTAGCGCTGGCTCCCTGCCGCCGGTTGTCTGGGTCTTGCTCCCAGGATCACACCCCCTCAGCGCGTTTCCGACAGGCTCATTCCTCACAGCCAGCGCTGCCGTGAGAGTGGTGCCCGGGACAGGCGGGCATATACCTGTCGGATGCCGCTCCATCAGGTGGCAGGTTTTGCAATCGGAAACGCGTAGCGGGGCTAGAGCGAGGTTTGTGTGCGATGAGGGTGAGTTTGTGCAGCGGCCATGTCTACTCTGGGCGGCGGCACAATGACATTGCCCGGGGTGGGAGGGAGCTCTGTTACCCGTAATGAAGCATCAAGCGTCGGGATTTTTTTAACGTGTAAGAAGGAGCTGCAGACGCTGGTTTACACCGAAGATAGCACGAAATGCTGGAGTAACTCAACGGGACAGGCAGCATCTCTGGAGAGAAGGGATTGCTGACCTTTCAGGTCGAGACCTTTTCTGTCACTTATTCCTTCTCTCCGGAGATGCTGCCTGTCCCGGTAAGTTACTCCTGCATTTTGTGTCCACCGGGTGATATTATAGGAAGGGTTTGATCGGACAAAACCCTGCGCTGGATGCTGACCTCTGCAGCTGTCTACTCGCTAGGCGAACAGCATGCTTCAAGTTTACAGTGGTCATTCATGGACATTCCGCCCGCACAAAGCAGCAATTCATTCACTCAAAAGTTTGTTTTTCTTTTGCATCGCTGACAATCCGGAAATCCAGGAAACACAGTCTCAGAATAAAGGGGAGGCCATTTAAAACTGAGGTGAGAAGGATTATTTTTTACCCAGAGACTGGTGAATTTGTGGAATTATCTGCCACAGAGGGCAGTGGAAGCCAATTCTCTGGATGAATTTAAGAAAGAGTTAGATAGAGCTCGAGGGGCTAGTGGAATCAAGGGATATGGGGAGATGGCAGGCATGGGTCACTGATTGTGGATGATCAGCCATGATCACAATGAGTGGCGATGCTGGGTCGAAGGGCCGAATGGCCTCCTCCTGCACCTATTTTCTACGTTTCCATTTTCTATGTTTCTAGCTTATGGTTTGGAAAGTGCGACATATCCCCGCTTGAGGAGCAGCTCCGGTACAATTTACGATGCAAATGAAAAACCGCCACGATCTCGCTCATCGAAGCACAAAGCAATAAGACCTATAAAATCATCTGGTCTTGTACAAATTAATAAATACTCCTAATTAATATTTTTTTAAAGCAGTATTTTCATACCTCTACGAAGCAAAACTGGGAAATACGGATGAAAAGCCGGTCTGCCTTCACGCAGCAGATCAGACGACGTCACTGTTTATCTCCTACGGCCTACGACCTCAGTCGAGTTACTGATCTCGCTTATGCTGAACATTACAGCATTGGAACAGGCCCTTCCGTCCACAATGTCTGTGCCGCCCAAGTTGCCAGCTGTTATATGCCTGTGACTCTCAGCCCGAAGAAGCATCTCGACGTCAAACGTCACTTATTCCTTTTAGTTTAGTTTACTTTAGCTTCGAGATACAGCGCGGAAACTGCCCCTCGGCCTACCGAATCCGCACCGACCAGCGATCTCCGCGCATTAACATTATTCTACACAGGCTTGCAGCAATTTAAAGTTATACCTACAAACCAGTACATCTTTTCTCCAAAGATACTGCCTATCCTGATGAGTTTCTCCCTACGTTTTGTGGCTATCTTCGGCGTAAACCAGCATCTGCAGTTCATTGTGTAGGAAAGAAAAGCAGATGCATGTTTAAATAGAAGATGGACGCACAATTGTAGAATAACGGAGCGGGACAGGCAGCATCTCTGGAGATATGGACTGGGTGATATTTAGGGTTAAGACCGTTCTTTAGACTGAAGTCAGGGGAGAGGGAGATACATAGATAAGGATACATTTCTTCCCTCCAGAGATGCTGGCTGTCCCGCTGAGTTACTCCAGCATTTTGTGTCTATCTGCAGATATCTCATATCGAAACAGACGGGAAATGGGAAATGGAATTTAAAATTGAAACATCCGGGTGCTTCACTTTCCCTGGCGAGTAGAGAAATGGTTGCATCAAATATCAACGAATGCACCAATTTATTCGACAAATATGCACCAGGTGCGTATCCGATAGAACTGCTGCTTCTCTTCATTGAGACTCGGGTGCGACGTTGATTTTTCTTTTAGTTCCGTTTACAGATACAGCACAGAAACATGCCCTGCAGCCCAACGATTCCGAACCGACCAGCGGTCCCCGCACGTTAACGCCATCCGACACACACTGCGGACAATTTTACATCGATACCAATACAATTAGCCTGCAAACCTGTAGGTCTTTGTGGTGTGGGAGGAAACCGAAGATCCCGGAGAAAACCAAAGAAGGTTACGGGGAGAAAGTGCAAACTTCGTACAAACAGCACCCGTGGTCAGGATCGAACGCGGGTCTCTGGAGCTGTGAGCGCTTTGAGGCAGCAACTCCACCGCTGCGCCACCATGCCGCCCTGTATCGTTTGCACGTATTTCCCTGTGAGCACGCAGATTTCCATCGGGTGCTCCAATTTCCTCGTTCATCACGAAGACGTGCGGGTTTGTAGGTTAAGCGGCGGCCCAAGAATTGCCTCTGGTGTGTAAGGGGTGGATGAGCAAATAGGATAATATAAAGTAGTGGCCGATGGTTGGCGTAGACTCGAAGGGCCGAAGGGCCTGCTTCCTTGCGATACCTTCTAATTACGCTCACCATTCAATGGAGAGAGTTTATAGGTATAGAGGTACCTCGCGGCATACGTTTGGGATCTTCCTTTCAATTTACTTCAACCTCCTGAATCACTGGCACAAGTCGTGCCCTGAAAATTACCCTGTTTAAATCGTTCTTATCTAAAAAAAGCAAGTGGAAGATGTTGATGAGGTGCAGAGGTTGGAATTAGCGCCATAGTCATAGAATGACGCAGTGTGGAAATATGCTCTTGGGCCCATCTTCTCGTACCGGCCAACATGTCCCAGCTACTCTAGTTCCACCAGCCTTCGTTTAGCCCATATCCCTCCAAACTTGTCCCATCTATGTACCTGTCTACTTGGTTCTTAAATGTTGGGATAGGCCCTGCCTTAACTACTTCCTCTGACAGTTTTTTCTTCACACCCACCATCCTTTGTGTGAAAATATGACCTCGGATTCATATTAAATCCTTTCCCCTTCACCTTGAACCGATGTCCTCTGGCCCTCGATTCCTCCACTCTGGGAAAGAGCTGCTGTGCATCTACCAGACCAAATTGACTCCCATTCCGTTCAAAAGGGTGCGAATCGAAAGGAAATAACTGCGCAACTTACTTTAGCTTAGAGATACAGCGCGGAAATAGACCCTTCGGCCCACCGACACCGCACCGACTAGCTATCCCCGTTACCGTGACAGTTACACTATCCAACACACTGTGGCGACAATTTATTTTTAGCATTTATACATTTAGTGAATGGTGAAAGTTTTGGATAGAGTGGGTGTGGAGAGGGTGTTTCCTTTAATGGGAAACGTTCCATTAGGATGGAGATGATGAGGAATTTATTTAGTCCCAGTGTGGTGAATCTGTGGCTTTTCTTGCCACAGCAGGTTGTGGAGGCCAAGTCAGTGGATATTTTTAAGGCAGAGGTAGATAGATTCTTAATTAGTACCGGTGTCAGATATTATTGGGAGATGGCATTAGAATGGGGTTGGAAGGGAGAGATAGAACATCCATGATTGAGAGGCGGAGTACACTTGATGGGCCGAATGGCGTAGCTCTGCTCCCATCACCCATGACATTATGGGGGACCCAAAATACTGGAGAGAAAAAACGTGTGACGTGTCGGGTTGAAACCTTTCTTCACGCTGATATCAGGGGAGTGTGCGGGACAGAGATAGAATGTACTCAGAAACAGTGACACTGGTGGGAGAACTGGGAAGGGGACGGAATGGAGAGAGAGAGAGATGGAAAGCAAGGGCTAACGGAATTTGGAGAAGTCAATGTTCATACCGCTGGGGTGTAAGCTGCCCAAGCGAAATATGAGGTGCTGTTCCTCCGATTTGCCCTGGGCGTCATTCGGACAATGGAGCAGGCCCAGGATAGAAAGGTCAGATTGGGAATCGGAACGGGAGTTAAAGTTGCTGAGCAACAGGGATATCAGGTTGGTTAAGGAGGACTGAGCGGAGGTGTTCATCGAAATGATCTCCGAGCGTGCGCTTGTTCTCGCCGATGTACAGACGTTGACACCTGGAACAGCGGATACAGTAGATGAGGTTTGTGGATGTGCAGGTGAACCTCGGCCTCACCTGAAGAGACTGGTTGAGTCCTTCGATGGAGTCAAGGGGGGAGGTAAAGTGACAGATGTGGCATCTCCTCGGATGCAGGGGAACGTACCCGGGGAGGGGGTGGTTTGGGTTGGAAGGGACGAGTTGATCATAGTTAAGGAGGGAACGGTCTCTGCGGAAAGCAGAAAGGGGAGGAGATGGGAAGACGCGGCCAGTAGTGGGGTCCCGCTGGAGGTGGCGAAAGTGTTGGAAGATTATGTGCTCCATGCGACGGCTGATGGGATGGAAGGTGAGGACAAGGGGGACCCCGTCCTTTTTGCGAATAGGGGGAAGGGGAACAAGAACGGAGCTGCGGGATATTGGGGAGACACTAGTGGGAGACTCATCGATAATGGAGGAGGAGAAGCCTGTTTCCTAAAAACGAGGACATCTCCGATTATGTTTTGTGGAAAACCTCATCCTGGGAGCACCGAAACGTCACCCATTCCTTCTCCACCGAAATGCTGCCTGTCCCGCTGAGTAACGGCAGCATTTTGGGTCTCCATTCGATTTAAAGCAGCTTTTGCAGTTCTTTCCTACGCCTATGACTTTATGACATTTATACTAAGCAAATTAACCTACAGACCCGTATGTCTTTGGTAGTGTGAGAGGAGACCGAAGATCTTGGAGTCAACCCGCGCAGGTCACGAGTAGAACGTATGAACTCCGTACAGACAGAGTCAGGATCGAACCCGGGTCTTTGGCACTGTAAGGCAGCAACTCTACCGCTACGCCACCGTGCCGATGTCAGCATGGTTTTGTGAAGGAGTCAACTTGCCTAATGAATCTGCTAGGGTCTTCGAGGAAGTTCATAGCAGGA
Organism: Rhinoraja longicauda; assembly: GCF_053455715.1. NCBI lineage: Eukaryota > Metazoa > Chordata > Chondrichthyes > Rajiformes > Arhynchobatidae > Rhinoraja > Rhinoraja longicauda. The sequence goes on from NC_135991.1 coordinate 1,834,260, forward strand.
CAGAAAGAGAGGTGGCTGTAGATGTTGTTTAAACTAGATTTTAATGAGGCCTTCGATAAGTGGCCGCGCGTCAAGCTGCTTGGGAAGATGAGAGCCCATGGCATTAAAGGGAATTTTCTCGCATGGATGGCGTGTTGGCTGGGTGGCAGAAGGTAAAGAGTTGCAATAAAAGGCACCTTTCCAGGTTGGCTGTCAGTGGCTAGTGGAGTTCCACAAAGGTCGGTGCTGGAGCCGCTTCTCCTTGCGTTGTATGTTAATGATTTGGAAAGGCGTTTGAAGACATTGTGCCCATGTTTCCAGATGATGCTAAGATAGGTGGAGGGGCAGGCAGTGTAGAGGAAGCAAGTACTCTGCAGAAGGACGTGGACAGGTTAGGAGTTTGCGCAGAGAAATGGCAGATGAACTTCAGTGTAGCAAAGTGCGGAGTCATGCATTTTGGTAATAAGATAAAGGCATGGATTATTTTGTGAATGGAGAGAGAATCCAGAAATCGGAGGTGCAAAGGGACTTGGCAGTGCTGATGCAGGACTCCCAAAAAGTTAGTTTGAAAATCGAACCGGTAGTAAGGAAGGCAAATTCAATGATAGCATTTTCAGTATAGCAAGAGGACTGGAATATAAAAACTGAAATGTAATGCTAAGGCTCTATAGCGCGCTGGATATTGTGAGCAAATTTGTGTGCCGCATTTGGAGTATTGTGAGCAAATTTGGGCTCTATATCTGAGGAAGAATGTGATGGCTCTGGATAGGGTACAGAGGAGGTTTACGAGAAGGAATGAGTAGGGTAACATATGATAAGCGCTTGACAACACTGGGCCTCTACTCGCTGGAGTTTAGTAGGGTTGTCGGGGGACCACATTGAAACTTACAAAAAAATGAATGGCATAGGTAGAGTGGATGTGGAAAGAATGGTTCCACTGTCGGGAGAGTCGAGGACCAGAGGACATAACCTCAGAATTATAGGACGGTCTTTTAGAAAAGAGGTGAGGACGAACTTCTTAGTCGGCCAAATTCTTGATTAGAACGGGCGTCAAGATTATGGGGAGGAGGTAGGAAAATGGGCGGTGGCGGAGATCAGCCATGATTGAATGGCGGTGTATGTTCGATGGGCCGACCAGCCAAATTCTACTCCTTTAACTTGTGAACTGGTGAACGTGTTAATGCTCAGGATGTAGCCAACTGTCCTCGGTGGCAATAATTTCTCAACCCTCACCGGATCCCCGTTCTAGATTCACAGATGTATACTCTTAACATGTATCTCTTGAGCGGGATTGCAAGATTATATTCTGCGTCTTCGAACTCCCTTTGCTACTGGTGTCCCCACTTAAAAAAATTAAGTGAGAATACCAGTTGCCAAGAAGTGGGTATTTCATTGGAAATGCATGCCGAAATCCCCCTCTTTCTCAATACTGCTTGGACTATATTGTATATGAGGTCAGCATATTGGTATTCCCATCTTTATTACTTTGCACATATCAGGATTACGTTCATAAGGCCCTTTAACTTCCCATTATATCCACTCATCAATATTGTGCTGCAGACTAATAATACACCGCACACTATCAACACCTCTACCAATATTCTATGAACGCCGAACTGCTCCACGCCGCTTTATAACGGAGAAACACATGAAATCGAGGGAACTTCGCAAAGTTCGTGTCAATACCTTGAGCACAGTCCATCCGTATTAAACTCGATGAGGTGCTCGATGTCATACAAGGTTTAAAGGTTTCAAAGGTTTTAAAGGTGTTTTATTGTCACGTGTACCAATGAAAGTACAGTGATATTCGTATTACAATACAGCCATACTGAAAAAAACCCCAACAAGCCACACAACCACATAAAAGTTATCATAAACATCCACCACAGCGGATTCCTCACATTCGTCACTGTGATTGAAGGGAATAAAGTCCAATCGTTTTACCTTATTCCTATTGGGACCGGGAAACAAGTGGAAACATATCCCGTGCTTCATTGAGATGGAAGAGCCACTCGGACCGACTTGAAACGAAACTTGGACGACCGAATATCAGCGAAAGGGATCGCCATTTCGGGACGTTAAAATCTTACTGCGTATTGTTACGAAAGATGGGAAAGTCGGAGGCATGATTAGTAAATTCGCAAGTGGCAAAGTATGGCTGCTGTCGTTGTGGCGTGGACGATAGTATCCTGCCGCTGATCGATATGGATGAGTTGATAGCATAGAAGGAAGAAAGGCGGTAAAACACGCAAGCAGACCTTCGTCCTGTTGGAGGGAATTGTGTGTTTGACCTCCACCCTGAATTTGGCTTTCGCGTGGGGATCACTCGCCCTGCTGATTACAGCTCAAATAGAGAGAGCACCAGAGACAATCTCGTCTAGTTTAAATTGGTTTATCAAAATAGTCGGTTTATACAAGGCCTTAGCACTAAGTACTGGGAATAATTTTTAGAGTACCCAAGGCGTTTCACTGATTCACTGCCCTTACACCCTTTTATGTTCCGTGAATCAATAGACAATAGATAATAGACAATAGGTGCAGGAGGAGGCCATTCGACCCTTCGAGCCAGCACCGCCATCCAATGTGATCGTGGCTTATCATTCTCAATCAGTACCCCGTTCTAGCCTTCTCCCCATACCCCCTGACTCCACTATCCTTAAGAGCTCTATCTAGTTGTCTCTTGAATGCATTCAGAGAATTGGCGTCCACTGCCTTCTGAGGCAGAGAATTCCACAGATTCACAACTCTCTGACTGAAAAACGTTTTTCCTCATCTCCGTTCTAAATGGCCTACCCCTTATTCTTAAACGGTGGCCCTTGTTCTGGACTCTCCCAACACTGGGAACATGTTTACTGCCTCTAACGTGTCCAACCCCTTAATAATCTTATACGTTTCGATAAGATCCCCTCTCATCCTTCTAAATTCCAGTGTATACAAGCCTAGTCGTTCCAGTCTTTCAACCTACGGCAGTCCCGCCATTACGGGAATTAACCTAGTGGCTACATGCAGATTTTACAATTTTATAATAATGCATCTGTGATGAACGTTTCTGTGTCGTCTTTTTTTTTGTTTTTATCTTTCTTTTTCTCTCCTAACTTTGTTTCCTATTATTCAGAAAACGTTTCTTGAAACTGTCTGACAAATGGGCGCAATGCAAAACTTCTCTGAATGCAATATCAATTTTATTGCCCCCTATGTGCTTTAGAGCATTCTATTTGTTTACCCAGCTACACATGCCCTGCGACTGAAACACTTCTCCAGTTTGTTTATTTCCACTGCATTCCTGACCTTGAAATTACCTTCCCCACATTTTCCCATCATGCTTCCCCAATATGTAATCTCTTGATTTTAACGTAGTGGAAACCTGCCCAGAACATCCATAATTTCCTGTCTCAAATCCCCTTCGTGGCTCTTGGCCAAGACCAAGAAAACAATATAAAATAACATAATTTAGTGGACGCTGTGTAAGCTACTCCTGTCTATCTATCTCTTTTCATGGTGCAGAAACGAGGAACTGCAGATGCTGGTTTGGAAAAAAAAAGTTACAACGTGGTGGAATAACTCTATGGGTCTGACTTCATTTCTGGAGAACACGCTCGGCAACGTTTTGGTTCAGGACCCTTCTTCAGACTAGAGGCAGGGGGTGGGAGAAAGCTGGAAGGGAGGCAGAGCAAAACGTGCCAGGTAATAGCGGTTTGTTGGAGATTACCTAAAATTGGAGAATTCAATGCTCATTCACTTGGGTTGTCAGTCACCGTAGCGGAACATGAGTTGTTGTTCCACCCGTCTGCTTTGCCTTCATTCGGTCAATAGAGGGCGCTAATGATAGAAAAGTCAGCATGTAATGGGAAAGGTTACGTGCTTAGCCACCGGAGATCCATTACGTCTCTGCGGACCGAGCGCATGTTTTCGGAAAAAACGTCACCCATTCTACGCCTGGTCCCACCCAACACTAGAGAACGTAGCTCACATGGGAGTGCGAAAATGTTTAATGCCGACGTGCGAGGGCAGATTTTTAAGCAGAGTGGTGGGAGCGTGGATGCGCATTGCCTGTGGTGGTGGATGAGGCAGCCACGATAGCACAAGTGACTTTGAAATAGTCACATAAAAGTGCAAGGTGTACGGATATGGATCAAGTGTGGACAGAAGAAATTAATTTAACTTGGCATCATCTCTGGCCCAAATATTGTGGGTGGAAGGGCCCACTGCAGTGCTGCACTATTTTACCTTCTGAATGCGGATGGGGCTCGAGAGTGCACATGTTTTGCACCTGTAGTTAGTTTTTGAACTGAAATGAAACTTACAGAGCAAAATAATAGTCACACAGCATGGAAACAATGTGTTTGGCCAGGGGCTCTCTGATTCCTGGTTCTGTCCGAGGGGAAAAGGGGAGCGAGAGCAGGATTACCAAAAATCGGGGAAATGCGTGCGAGGAGTATTGATTGACAGGAGGGAAAAACGACCTTTCCTAAATAAATAAGGTCTAGAATGTCCGAGAGTGGAATGCCCCATTTTGCGAGCAGATGCAGGGAGGCAGGGGAATTGGGAGTAGGGTTAACATCTTTGCAGGAGGCAGGATGCGAGGAAGAGTAGTCCTGATAGCTGTGGATCTCGGTAGATTTGTGGTTGATGTCGGCCGTTAGTCTAGTTCCTGTGATGAAGAGAGATAGATCAAGAAATGAAGATGACTGTCAGAGATAACCAGATCAATTTGAGGGCAGGATGGAAGTTAGGGAATTTGGTGAAATCATCGAGTTCTTCACGGGTGCTAAAGTGGTAGGGGGGTACTTGTTGGAGATAGAACCGGAGGGCTTACCTGGTGGTGGATAGAAGTGTAAAATGGTTGGATGTCCATGGCGAACGGGCCCTAGAAATTGAATCTATGAACGAGTTGTATGAGGGTATATTCGATTTTTCGTCTGTATGTGAACGAAACTGGAGAAGGGGAATAAGGTGTGTGGAGATAAGTTATGTAGGGATATGATCAGTGTGGGTAGGAACAGGTAGAAACAATAGGTTGTTTTCTATTGTTAGTGAATTTTGGTGAATAGGCAGTTGAGCGCATTGCGGAGCTGAGGAACGATAGGTTTTGAGGCTGTTGAGGCATGATTGCCAAAGGTGATTAGATCAGAAACAGTCGGGGCGATGGTGCCCAGGTGGTCGTCTGTGGGATCATGATCAAGGGTAGGTGTGAGGAGGTGTCCAAGAGTTGGCACCTGGCATCCGCACTGTAGAGGATAGTCTGCCAGACTACAAGGGTACTTCCCTTGTTGGCGGGTTTAATAATAAAGTTGAAATTGTTGCTGAGTCATTCGAGGTCTGTACGTTCAGAGTGGATGAGACTGGAGGGGGTAAGCGAAGCATAGGAGATGGTTGATGTTGCTGCTCTGTCTTGCACGGTACCTGCTTGTCCAATCAGCCTTCAAATCATATTGCCTCATATTAGACCCATGCAGAAACATCAAACCAATAACAACAATAGCAATTAATCGTTATACCAATGCCAATAAATGTGATCATAATTCCATTCCACGGGTGAATATTATCATTCAAGCCTAGTTCCATGGTCTTTTCCACCCATTTCATTTGTTCACAGTGTCTTCTGATTCTTTAAAGAAGGACAGGAAGTTTCACACCTTTCGAGTAGCCTTTGCCTCTCGGACCATTTCTGAACGGCCATCTCATGGATCGCCTGATCAACAGCGCAGGATGTCCGCTCGCTGCCGCAGCCACTGCCAGCGAAGAGCTGCCGTTCCCTGGCGACTTTAAATCGGATGCAGCGGAGCTTTAAAAGAATGCTGCCTGGAATACAGTGTTTCAGAGCCGGGACAGGTTGAATAAACTTAGATTGCTTTATCTGGAATGCCAGAGGTTGCGGGGAGACTCGGTTGGCATCCGTCCATCTGCGAGAGATGATTGTGCGGCTTAGTGTTGTCCTGCTTACGGAGCGGGATCTTTCATCTGTAGTCACCTGGTTGGCATCCATCCATCTGCGGGATGTGATGGTGCGGCTTGGTGTCCTCTGTGACCAGCCAGGATGAAGTGGCCTCTCCATTTGATTTGGCCGTTGAGCCTTGGCAGAGAAATAAGAATACAGACTTGCCCAGCATCTGCGTTCCCCTCACGATCGAATACACTGATTCCAGAAGAGCGGCGTGGCTGCTATGTTGCAGGAGATGCGGGAAGGCGGACGCACAAGGGATCAGCCGACCGTCTCTAGCGACTTCAGCTCCAGTGCCTTTGGGTTTCCTGAGCCTTATCCACAAGGTATCGGGGTGCTATTTAACCCATAACTGGGACCACGCCAGTGTGCCTGCACGTCGCATCTCTGGGGGGGGGGGGGAGACTTGCGAGAGGTATATATAGTCATGAGAGGCATATGATTGGTTAGACAGTCAGAACCTTTGTTCACAAGATGGAAGTGTCCAATACCAGAGGGCGTCACTCTAAGGTGAGAGGCGGGGAAGTGTAATTGAGATGTGGGGGATAACACATGGGGCCTGGAACCTATTGCCAGGGCGGTGGTGGAAGCAGATATGATAGTGGCGTTGAAGAAGCCTTTAGATAGGCACATGGAAGTGTCAGGAATACACTTGGAGAGTGGGCTATTTGAGACATACAGCATAGAAACAGGCCATGTGGCCCAACTCTTGCATGCTGACCAAGTGCAGTCTCACCAATGCCTTGTACCAGTGTAACATGACGTTCAACCTCTGTGCCCACGATCGTTACTACTGTGCCAAGAGCTGCAGTCACCACCCTGTCCACGTAGGATGCCACATTCAGGGTACAATGTACTTGTACTCCAAGGTCCCTCTGCTCTACAACACTCCCCGTCCCTACTATTCATTTGGAAAATCATATCCTGCCTGGACTGTCCAAAATGCAACTGCTCACACTTGCCTGGATTCCTTTTGCCGTTCCTCTGCCCACTTACCCAGCTGATCAAGCCTCCACTGCAATTCACTGTAAACATTTTTGTTGTCGACCATAGGACCTATTTTATTGACATCTGCAAACTTAGTAACCATGTCCAGTACATTGTCACCCAACATGGACCTGGTACAGACCCCTGACATACACTAGTCATGGGCCACCAGTCCAAAAAAACAACCTTCCATCATCACCAATCATCCAGCATCTCTACTGCAACGTGGACTAACACCAAGACACCACTGTTAACTTCGTGTCTTCATCCTTGGTAAAGCAGCCAAACGAGGGCCTCTCCCATCCCTTGTGGCTCTGCGCATAAATGGTTGCCTAGCACTTTAATGTTGCCCTATGCTCTCTCTTTCTATTTTCCCCATAAAATCTTTTTGGATTCTCTCTTATCACGTTCACAAGTTGTAGGAGCAGAATGAGGTCATTCGGCCCATCGATCCTGCTCCGTCATTCAATCATAACTGACTTTTGCCTCCTAATCCCATTTTCCCGCCCTCTCCCCGTAACAATTGACACCCGTTCTAATTAAGAATTTGTCCATCACTGCCTTAAAAATATTAACTGACGGCCTCTATAGTCCTATGTTTTCAAGAGAGAGTTAGATTTACCTCTTGGGGCTATAGGAATCGACCGATATGGAGTAAAGGCAGGAATGGGGTACTGATTCCAGGTGAGACAGAAGTTCACCTGCACCTCCTCCAACCTCATCTATTGCATCCGCTGCTCTAGATGTCAACTTATTTACATCGGCGAAACCAAGCGCAGGCTCGGCGATCGCTTCGCTCAACACCTGCGCTCGGTCTGCGTTGGCCAAACTGAACTCCCGGTGGCCGAGCACTTCAACTCCCCCACCCATTCCCAGTCTGACCTTTCTGTCATGGGCCTCCTCCAGTGCCATAGTGAGGCCCACCGGAAATTGTAGGTACAGCACCTCATATTTCGCCTGGCCAGCTTGCAGCCCAGTGATATGAACATCGACTTCTGCAACTTTAGATAGTTCCTCTGACCATCTCTTCCCCTCCTCCTTCCCAGATCTCCCTCTATCTTCCTGTCTCCACCTAAATCCTTCCATTGTCGCGCCCCCTGACATTTGTCTGAAGAAGGGCCACGACTCGAAACGTCACCCATTCTTTCTCTCCTGAGATGCTGCCTGACCTGCTGCGTTACTCCAGCATTTTGTGAATAAATACTGATTTTAGGAGATCAGTCGTGAACTTATTAAATGACTGTGCTTGGCTCGAAGGGCAGAATGGCCTACTCCTGCACCCATTTTCCTATTTTTCCTCTATGTTTCTAATTAGTTCCACAGATTTACTACTCTCTGACCAAAGATGTTCCTCCTCAACTCATTTCTCAATGAGCACCCTTTAATTCTGAAGCCATGACCTCTAGTCCCAGATTCTCCAACCAGTGGAAACATCCTATCCATATCCACCTTATCTATTCCTTTCTTTATTCTGCAAGTTTCAATGAGGGCCCCCCTCAACCTTCCAAACTCCAGCGAGTAAAGGACCAGTGCTGTCAAACGTTCATCATTTGCTAACCCACTCTTTCCTGGAATCATTCTTGTCAACCTTCTCTGGACCCTCTCCGAAGACAGCACATCCTTCCTCGAATATGTGGCCAAATTTGCGCACAGTACTTCAAATGCGGCATGACCCGTGCTTTATAGAGCCTCAGCATTACATCCCTGTTTTTGTATTTCATATAAATTTGATATAAATGATAGCATTGGATTTGACTTCCTTACTGCCGATTCGACTTGCAAATTAACATTTTGGGAGTCCTGCACCAGCACTCCCAAATCAATTTGCACCTCCGATTTCTGGATTTTCTTTCCACTTACAAAATTATCTACGCCTTTATTCTTATTACCAAAATGCTTGACTCCGCACTTTGCTACACTGAATTTCATTGCTACTCTGCTCACTCTCCCAACTTGTCTATGTCCTTCTACAGAGTCTTGCTTCCAACGACACGGCCTGCCCCTCCACCTATATTAGCATCATCTGCAAACTTGGCCACAAAGCCTTCAATTCCCCAATCCAAATCGTTCATACACAACGTGGAGAAGCGACCCCAGCACCGACCCTACGGTCCTTCATTGATCAATGGCAGCCAACCAGAAAACGATCCTTTTATTGCAACTCTTTGCCTTCGGCCATCCAGCCGACCCGCCTTTCATGCTACTATCTTCCCTTTAACACAACGGACTCTCATCTTCCCTCGCAGCATCACCTGTTGAAGGCTTTCTGAAAATCTAGGCAAACAACATCAGCAGCCTCTCTTCTGTCTATCCTGTTATTAACTTCCTCAAAGAATCTAGCAGATTCGGCTGGCAAGATATTCCTTTCACAAAACCATGCTGACTACTGCCTATTTTATCATGAACTTCGAGGTACTTTGTGACCTCATACTTCATAATGGACTTTAAAATCTGACTACCAACGAAATCCGGCTAACCGGCCTACAAATTCTGCTGTTCTGCGTTGCTCCCTTCTTGTACAGCGGGTGATATTCGCAATTTTCCAATCTTTCCAGGAACCACTCCCAGCTCTGGTAACTCTCGTGATTCTTGAAATATCACAACTAATGCCTTTACAATGTCTGAAGCCACCCCATTCAAAACCCTGTGGTGCAGTCCATCCGGTCCAGTTGACTTGTCCAACCTCAGACCTTTCAGTTTTCCGAGCACTTTCTCCTTAGTAATCGCCATTCCACAAACATTCACCCCCTGAATCTCTAGGATTGCAAGGACACGGTTGGTGTCTGCCACTGTAAACACTGAAGAAAAAAGGTTCTTAACTCCTCTTCCATTTCTTGAGTTCCCGTTATCACTTCTCCTGTATCGTTTTCCAGGGACCGATGTCCACTCTTACCTTTTTTACTCTCTATACATCGGTAAAAACTCTTGCTATCCTCTTTTATATTATTGGGTAGCTTACATTCGTACTTCATCTTTTCTCCCCGTATTGTCCTTATAGTTACCTCTTGTTATTCTTTAAAAAATCCCAATCCTCTGACTTAGACAATAGACAATAGAAAATAGGTGCAGGAGGAGGCCATTCGGTCTTTCGAGCCAGCACCGTCATTCAATGTGATCATGGCTGATCATTCTCAATCAGTACCCCGTTCCTGCCTTCTCCCCATACCCCCTGACTCCGCTATCCTTAATCTTTCCCCTAATCCTTTCCCCCTATCCTTAAACTTCCCACTAATCTTTGAAGTTCTATATCCCCTCTCGTTTGCTTATGAGGAGGGAGTCTATATCCTCATCCTGCAATGGTCTAATTCTGGTACATTATTCTCAGCCTGACAAGAAAAGACGAAACAGCCAAATTAAGTAGTCGTTTGATACGGTCGTAGAGCATAATTTCCTTCACTTTAAAATGTTGTTGTTAAGTTGTGATCTGTGTATTAACTTGCATCAGCTAAATACCTTCCACTTACATTTGACCTCCTGGAGTGAACGACCTCACACTTTTCGCCCACAACCTCCTCATTTTATGCTCTCAAAGAAAATTCATCCAGATCACATCACTTTTTTTAATTGAATTTCGCAATTAGTCCAAGAAGGTACTTCAACAGAACCTTCAGCTGTTCCCTCAACTTTGTCTGGGTCACTGTGTAAATGGCAGTGTTTGTACAACAGCTCAGCAATTGCACAATTAATCCTAATTCCTGGACACCCAGTGGTAAATATATAGACTGATAGTCCAGCCACCACAGTCTGAACCATATGGCGTACACAGGAAACACCGCCCACAGAAAAAAGCTAGTAACATGATGGATTTCCTTCTATTCTCCACTTCCTGGTCACTTAGGCTCTTCCAGCGGCTGTGAGCCCGGAGCCTACTACGGACTCTGGTCGCTGCTACAATGTGGCTGACGGTTAAAACGTTAAGCAACAGGATCAGGGCGAGTGGGAGGCCGGGCTGAGGAAATAATGGAGAAGTTTGACTGACAACCAGATCGGTGATTCCATAAACTGGAGATATATGGCACAAAACCAGGGTAATATAGATAGGCGTATTGCCCATTTAATGTAAAGTACCAGGTGCTGTTCTTCAAACAGCTCAGCACGGTGACTATACCTAGGACAGCAGCCGCCGTTCTCCCCGTACAATATTTAGCTTTCAGCTTCTGGCTAGTAATGGCGACAAATCCATCAAAAGTGAAGGTGACAGTAAACCAAATAGAACCGTCCGCAGCGGTGTAAAGCAGTGCGGTGTGGATATTTCAAATAGGGAGATCAAAGTTCGGAAGGAAGTGCACGACAAAAGCTATCTGGATCTGTCGTAATATCAAGTTCAGGATGATAACCAGAAAATCAGCCGCCGCCATCGGTGGCGAGTTAGACATCTGGAGAGACCGCACTTTCCCCGGGAGAGGATGATAATCGTCACTGTGATAACTGCGAGGAAGGAAAATAAACAGACTATTAGACATTGCTCCGTGAAAAAGAGTTACGACTTGAAGCGGAAATATAACGGCCTCCTCCAAAAGCACGATTGTATTCAATAAAGGGCGAATTCTCCATACCTTTACCTTAGATCTGTTTGGGACAATGAAACACACGCTTGGGCGAATTTACATTTATTCCAAGCCAATTCACCTACAAACCTGTACGTCTTTGGAGTGTGGGAAGAAACTGGAGATCTCAGAGAAAACCAACGCAGGTCACAGGGAGAACGTACAAACTCTGTGCAGATGGCAATTTGCATTTCCTCATTCGCAACAAGGACAGAGTCCCACTGGTCCTCACCTTCCACCCCATCAGCCATCGCATACAGCATATAATCCTACAAGACTTTCATCCCCTCCAAACGGCATCCCACTGCTGGCCACATCTTCCCATCTACATCCCTTTCTGCTTTCCGTAGAGACCGTTCCCTCCGTCACTCCCTGGTCAACGCGACCCTTCACACCAAAACCACCAGCTCCCCAAGTACTTTCCCCTGCAACCGCAGGAGATGTAACACCTGTCCCTTTACCCTATCCCCTTGACTCCATGCAAGGACCCCGACAGTCTCTTCACGTGAGGCAGAGGTTCGCTTGCACCTCGTACAACAACATCTATTGTATCCGCTGTTCCAGTTGTCAACTTGTGTACATCGGCGAGACGTAGCGCAGGCTCGGGGATCGTTTCGTTGAAAACCTCCGCTCAGTCCGCTTTAATCAACCTGATCTCCCGGTTGCTGAGCACTTTAACTCCCCCCCCCCCCCCCATTCCCAATCAGACCTTTGTCAGAGTGAGGTTCACCGCAAATTGGAGGAATAGCACCTCATATTTCGGTTGGGTAGCTTATACCACAGTAGTATGAACATTGACTTCGCTAACGTCAGTCTGAAGAACAGTCTCGACTCGAAACGTCACCCATTCCCTCTCCCCTGAGATGTTGCCCGACCAGCATTTTGTGATACATCCGATTAGAACTAGCATCTGCTGTTTTGTTCCTACACATACATTGCTAACTTCAAATAACTCTTGCTTTCCCACTCTCTCCATCCCTTGCCCCTCCCAGTTCTCCCACCAGCCTCCGACTACATTCTCTCTCTATCCCGCCCATTCCCCTGACATCAGTCTGAAGAAGGGTCTCGACTGGAAACGTCACCCATTCCTGCTCTCCATAGATGCTGCCTGTCCCGCTGAGTTACGCCGGCATTTTGTGTCTACCTTCGATTTAAACCAGCACCTGCAGTTTTCTTTCCTACATAATTGATTGTCGCAGCTGCGACACTGTGATATCTACTTGTCCAGACCGGGTTTTCGAGGTTCAATCAAATGTATCCATCCCAACAAATTCATGCGTCCTTTTCGCAGTTGTTAATATTGAGCCCAGCACTATTTGGGATAAGATTTCCTTCAGCTTGTACCTTACCGGATCTCAGAACAACCAACGTGCAACTGTAATCGATTCTTGTGAGATAAAAGCAGATACAAAGGAGCGCAGAAGAGTCTCGATGTACGTTTGAATTCCGGAGTTTATTAAAAAGCAGCATTCTTGTACTGCAACACGATATGTTGAATGGATTTCTGGATCAATGCACATACCGGGAACAACAACGATGGCGAGCAGCGGGTAGTATATCCATTGTACCTCCAGAAGGAAAAAATAAATACGACGTGAATTGAAACTCCCCGTTGTCCATGTCGGAGATGCCGCTGAAATCGATTGATGGCGCGTGGAAGCACTATGGAATCACGCTGCGAAGAAATCCCCTCTTATTGAAAAATAATCTGTCCCCTGTGGCGCAATTAGCATCCACGGTGACTGGTGTTAATTCCAGACAAGGAACATGAACACCTTCCTTGCCAGCAACTATTTTCCATGCACAATTACAATTAAAACACAAAGTACGTGCTATAACTCGAGGATAAGCGCTCAACTAAGAAACCAAAGCACAAAACCAAAGTATTATCTACGTAAATACACTAACCTACAATAACTGACCCAATATGTGAAAAAAAAACCTTAGCTACCTAAATATTAAATTTCCAGTGCATACAAGACCAGTCGTTCCATTCTTTCATCATATGGCAGTCGCGCCATCCCGGGAATTAACCTCGTGAAATTTCACTGCACTCCCTCAATAGCAAGAATGTCCTTCCTCGAGTTAGACCAAAACTGCACACAATATTCCAGGTGTGGTCTCACCAGGACCCAGCACAACTGAAGAAGGACCTCTTTGCTCCGATACTCAAATACTGATTATGAAGGCAACATGCCATTAGCTTTCTTCGCTGCCTGCTGTACCTGCACGCTTACTTTCAGTGACTGATGTACAAGATCACCCAGATCTCGTAGCACTTCCCCTTTTACTAATCTAACACGATTCAGATAATAATCTGCCTTCTTGTTCTTGCCACCAAAGTGGATAACCACATTATACAGCACCTGTCATTCATCTGCCCACTCACCCAACCTATCCAAGTTATCCGGCATCCTCATACCATTCAGTTCACACTGCCACACAGCTTCGTGTCATCTGCAAATTTCCCAATGTTACTTGTAATCCCTTCATCTGAATCATTAATATGTTTTGTGAATAGCTGTGGTCCCAGCACCGAGCCTTGCGGCGTCCCACTAGTCACTACCTGTCATTCTGAAAGGGAGCCGTTAATTCCTACTCTTTGTTTCCTATCTGCCAACCAATTTTCTCTCCATGCCAATACCTTACCCCCAATACCATGTGCTCTAATTTTGCCCACTAATCTCTTTTGTGGGACATTTTCAAAAGTTTTCTGAAAGCCCAGATACACTACATCCACTGGCTCTCCCTTATTCATTTTACTTGTAACATCCTCAAAAAAATGTATACGATTAGGCATGCAAGATTTCCCCTTCGTAAATCCATATTAACAAGGACACCCAGATCTCTTTGTACTTCCCCTTTTCCTAACTTGACACTATTCAGATAATAATCTGCCTTCCTGTTCTTGGTGGTAAGAACAGGAAGGCAGATTATTATCTGCATGGTGTCAAGTTAGGAAAAGAGGAAGTACAATGAGATCTGGGTCTCCTTGTTCATCAGTCACTGAAAGTAAGCTTGCAGGTACAGCAGGCAGTGAGGAAAGCTAATGGCATGTTGGCCTTCATTACAAGAGGATTTGAGTACAGAAGCAAAGAGGTCATTCTGCTGTTGTACAGGGCCCAAGTGAGACTACACCTGGCGTACTGTGTCAAGTTTTGGTCTCCAAATTTAAGGAAGGACATTCTCGCTATTGAGGGAGTGCAGCGTCGGTTCACGAGGTTAATTCCCGGAATGGCGGGACTGTCGTATGTTGAAAGACTGGAGCGACTAAGCTTGTATACACTGTAATTCAGAAGGATGATGATAGTAAGGGTATGGGGAGAGGGCAGGAATGGGGTACTGATTGTTAATGATCAGCCATGATCACGTTGAATGGCGGTGCTGGCACGAAGGGCCGAATGTCTTAATCCTGCACCTACTCTATTGTCTATTGTATATTGTCTATTGACCGATCTGGTTACAGCTATCCAAATGCGCCGCATCTGCCAGCTGCATCTGCATTACAGCTTTAATATTTGACTCCTATATATTCCCCACCACCGAACTCAGGCTAACTGGTCTATAATTCGCTGCTTTCTCTCTCACTCCTTTCTTAAAAAGTGGGATAACATTAGCTACACTCTAATCCATAGGAGCTGATCCAGAATCTATATAACATTGGAAAATGATCACCAATACGTCCACGGTTTCTAGAGCCGCTTCCTTCAATACCCTGGGATGCAGACCATCAGGCCCTGGGGATTTATCAGCCTTCAGTCCCATCACCATTTTCTGACCACATGAATTTCCAACACCATTTTCTGACCACATGAATTTCCTTCAGTCTCTCCATCACCCTAGATCCTCTGTCCACTAGTGCACCTGGGAGATTGTTTGTGTCTTCCTTTGTGAATAGAGAACCAAAGTACCTGTTATTGTCTGCCATATCCTTGTTCCCCATAATAAATTCACCTGTTTCTGTCTTCAAGGGACCCACATTGGTCTCAACTAATCTTTTCTTTTCCCATACCAAAAAAGCTTTAATATCCTACATTATATTCTTGGCTAATTGACCTTCGTACTTCGTGTTTTCTCCCGGTATTGCCTTTTTAGTTACCATCTGTTGTTCTTTAAAAGTGTTCCAATACTCCGGCTTCCCGTTCATGTTATATGTCTTCTCTTTTCGTTTTATACTGTCCCTGACTTCCCTTCGAATATTTCCTCCTCTATGGAATGAAATAATCCTGCATTTTCTCGATGATTCCCAGAAATTCCTGTTATTGCTGTTCCACCTTCATCCCTGGTAGGGCCCCTTTCCATTCAACTTTACCCAGCTCCTGTCTCATGCCTCCGTAGTGCGATTTGTTCACGTGCAATATTGACACTCTAATTTTAACATCTCCCTCTCAAATTACAGATTAAAACATTATATTAAGGTCACAACCTCCTAACGGTTCCTTTAACATAGATCCCTTATCAAACGTGGTTCATTAATCAACACTAAATCCAGAATTGCCTTCTCTCGGGTAGGCTCCCATAAAAGCTGTTCCAATAATCCATCTCCGTGGCACTCCACAAACTCCCTTTATCGGGGTACAGTACCAACCTAATTTTCCCAGTCTACCTGCATATTAAAACCTCCAATAACCACCGTCGTATTAACCTTTGCGACATGCAACGGTAATTTTAACTCCTGATTCAACTTGCACCCTATGTCCAGGCTATTGTTTGGGGGCCTGTAGATAACTCCCATAAGGGTCTTTTTTTGTCTTACAATTACTCAGTTCTATCCACAATAACTCGACATCCCCTGATTCTATATCACCTCTCACAAAGTACTGAATTTCATTCCTTACCAACAGAGCTACCCCACCCCCTCTGGCCACCAGTCAATCTTTTCGATATCACGTAAACCCTGGATATTCAGTTCCCAGAATATTCAGTTCTATTTCACCTGACCTTAGAAACATAGAAACATAGAAACATAGAAAATAGGTGCAGGAGTAGGCCATTCGGCCCTTCGAGCCTGCACCGCCATTCAATATGATCATGGCTGATCATTCAGCTCAGTAGCCTGTTCCTGCCTTCTCTCCATACCCCCTGATCCCTTTGGCAAAAAGGGCCACATCTAACTCCCTCTTAAATATAGCCAATGAACTGGCCTCAACTACCTTCTGTGGCAGAGAATTCCACAGACTCACCACTCTCTGTGTGAAGAAATGTTTTCTCATCTCGGTCCTAAAAGACTTCCCCCTTATCCTTAAGCTGTGACCCCTGGTTCTGGACTCCCCCAACATCGGGAACAATCTTCCCGCATCTAGCCTCTCCAACCCCTTAAGAATTTTATATGTTTCTATAAGATCCCCCCTCAGTCTTCTAAATTCCAGCGAGTATAAGCCCAGTCTATCCAGTCTTTCCTCATATGTAAGTCCCGCCATCCCAGGGATCAATCTGGTGAACCTTCTCTGTACTCCCTCTAAGGCAAGAACGTCTTTCCTCAGGTTAGGAGACCAAAACTGCACACAATACTCCAGGTGCGGTCTCACCAAGGCCCTGTACAACTGCAGCAGAACCTCCCTGCTCCTAAACTCAAATCCTCTTGCTATGAATGCCAACATACCATTCGCTTTCTTCACTGCCTGCTGCACCTGCATGCTTGCTTTCAATGACTGGTGCACCATGACACCCAGGTCCCGTTGCATCTCCCCTTCTCCCAATCGGTCACCATTCAGGTAATACTCTGCTTTCCTGTTCTTGCTGCCAAAGTGGATAACTTCACATTTATCCACATTATATTGCATCTGCCATGCATTTGCCCACTCGCCTAATCTATCCAAGTCACTCTGCAGCCCCCTAGCATCCTCCTCGCAGCTAACACTGCCACCCAGCTTCGTGTCATTCGCAAACTTAGAGATGTTGCATTCAATTCCCTCGTCCAAATCATTAATATACACTGTAAATAACTGGGGTCCCAGCACTGAGCCTTGCGGTACCCCACTAGTCACTGCCTGCCATTCCGAAAAGGACCCGTTTATTCCTACTCTTTGCTTCCTGTCCGCCAACCAATTTTCTATCCACCTCAACACTGAACCCTCAATACCGTGTGCTTTAAGTTTGTACACCAATCTCCTATGTGGGACCTTGTCGAAGGCCTTCTGAAAGTCCAGATATAACACATCGACTGGTTCGCCCTTATCCACTCTACTAGTTACATCCTCGAAAAATTCTATAAGATTCGTCAGACATGATTTGCCTTTGGTAAATCCATGCTGCATTTGTCCGATGATATCACCACTTTCCAAATGTAATGCTATCACATCTTTAATAACTGACTCTAGCATTTTCCCCACTACCGATGTTAGGCTAACTGGTCTATAATTCCCCGTTTTCTCTCTCCCTCCTTTTTAAAAAGTGGGGTTACATTAGCTACCCTCCAGTCCTCAGGAACTACTCCAGAATCTAAAGAGTTTTGAAAAATTATCACTAATGCATCCACTATTTCTGAGGCTACTTCCTTAAGGACTCTGGGATGCAGCCTATCTGGCCCTGGGGATTTATCTGCCTTTAATCCATTTATTTTACCTACCACCACTTCCCGACTAACCTGGATTTCCCTCAGTTCCTCCATCTCATTAGACCACCGGTCCCCCGCTATTTCCGGCAGACGGTTTATGTCTTCCTTAGTGAAGACAGAGCCAAAGTATTTGTTCAATTGGTCTGCCATCTCCTTGTTCCCTATGATCAATTCACCTGTTTCCGACTGCAAGGGACCTACATTTGCCTTAACTAATCTTTTCCTCTTGACATATCTATAAAAGCTTTTGCAGTCTGTTTTATGTTCCTTGCCAGTTTTCCCTTCATAATCTATTTTCCCTTTCCTAATTAAGCCCTTTGTCCTCCTCTGCTGGAATCTGAATTTCTCACAGTCCTCTGGTATGCTACTTTTTCTGGCTAATCTGTATGCTTCATCTTTTGTTTTAATACTATCCTTGATTTCCCTTGTTAGCCACGGATGCACTTCCTTTCCTGGTTTGTTCTTTTGCCAAACTGGGATGAACACTTGTTGTAGTTAATCCATGCGACCTTTAAATGCCTTCCATTGCATGTCCACCGTCAACCCTTTCAGCATCAATCGCCAGTCTATCTTGGACAATTCACGCCTCATACCCTCAAAGTTACCTTTCTTTAAGTTCAGAACACTTGTTTCTGTAGCGACTTTGTCACTCTCCATCCTAATGAAGAACTCTACCATATTATGATCAATCTTGCCCAAGGGGCCTCGCACAACAAGACTGCTAACTAGCCCTTCCTCATTACTCAATACGCAGTCTAGAATGGCCTGTTCTCTCGTTGGTTCCTCGACATGTTGGTTTAGAAAATCATCTCTCAAACATTCCAAGAAATCCTCTTCCTCAGCACCCCTGCCAGTTTGGTTCACCCAATCTATATGTAGATTGAAGTCACCCATTATAACTGCTGCGCCTTTAGTGCATGCATTTCTAATTTCCTGCTTGATGCCATCCCCAACCTCCCTACTGCTCCTAGGTGGCCTGTACACATCTCCCACTAGCGTTTTCTGCCCCTTAGTGTTTCGTAGCTCTACCCATATCGATTCCACTTCCTCCAAGCTAATGTCCTTCCTTTCCACTGCTGTAATCTCTTCTCTAACCAGCAACACTACCCCACCTCCTTTTCCTTTCTGTCTATCCCGCCTGAATATAGAATATCCCTGGATGTTGAGCTCCCAGCCTTGGTCACCCTGGAGCCATGTCTCCGTAATCCCAACTATATCATAATCATTAATAACTATCTCCACATTTAGTTCATCCACCTTATTACGTATACTCCTTGCATTGAGACACAAAGCCTTCAGGCTTGTTTTTACAACTCTCTTACCCCTTGTACGATTATGTTGAAAAGTGGCCCTTTTTGATTTTTGCCCTGGATTTGTCTGCCTGCCACTTTTACTTTTCACCTTGCTACCTGTTGCTTCTACCCTCATTTTACACCCCTCTGTCTCTCTGCTCCAGCTCCCATCCCCCTGCCACATTAGTTTAAATCCTCCCCGACAGCACTAGCAAACACTCCCCCTAGGACATTGGTTCCATTCCAGCTCAGGTACTCTCTTATCCCTTTTTAAACTTTCTGTTGCTTGCTCTCTTTCCCTTTAACTCCTTCCTTCTACTTCCAATTTGTCGACCCGCCCCCCCCCCCCCGTCAAACCCCCTCCCTTCTATTTAGTTTAACCCACCCGTCTAGCACTCGCAAACCTACCTGCCAGAACTTGCCCCCGCCTCAAGTTAAGGTGCAACCTGTCCTTTTTGTACAGGTCATCCCGACCCAGGAAAAGATCCCATTGGTCTATAAATCGAAATCTCTGACCCCCTGCATCAGATCCTCATGCAAACATTCAGATCCCGTATCTCCTTGTGCCTGTCCACACCAGCACGATGTACTGGAAGCAAACCAGGGAAACACACCTTAGGGGTCCTGCTTTTTAGCCTTCTTCCGAACCATCTAAACTCTCGTTGCAGAAACTTACTCTTCTTCCCGACGAAGTTTGTGCCTACATGCATAACCACTCCCGGATGCTCCCCTTCCCACTTCAGGATGCTCAGAAATCGGGCCGAGACGTCCTGGACCCCCGCACCAGAGAGGCAACATACCATCCTTGAGTCTCGCCTGTTGTTACAGAATCTGCTGTACATACCTCTTACTTTTGAGTCACTTACCACTACGGCATTATCTGACGTAGGTATCTCCGGTTGATGCACAGCGCCAGGATTGGGAAAAGATGTAATAGGAATCTGAGAGATAACTAATTCACACAAAGGGTGGTGGATGTATGAAACCATCTGCCAGAGGTGATAGTTGAGGCAGGGTCTATCACGAACTGTAAGTTAAAGTTAGATAGGTACATGGAGAGGCTTAGAGGAATATGGATCAAACACGAAGAGGCGGTACTGGCGTAGCTTTGATGCTCTAAAAATATCCTCACTGTGGTATTTGTATGTTTTCAACTACACGTTGTATGGCTTTATTGAAACTAGGTAGTATATGATTAGATTTAATAGAAAACCCCACTAAATGAAATTAGGAGGATTAAAGAAGAGGAGGTACGGACACTTTTGAAGAATATAAAAGTGGATAAGTCTCCAGGTCCTGATAGGATATTCCCTAGGACATTGAGGGAAGTTAGTGCAGAAATAGCAGGGGCTATGACGGAAATATTTCAAACGTCATTAGAAACAGGGATGGTGCCGGAAGATTGGCGCATTGCGCATGTTGTGCCTTTGTTTAAAAAAGGTTCTAAAAGTAAACCTAGCAATTATAGACCTATTAGTTTGACGTCTGTGGTGGGAAAATTAATGGAAAAGATACTTAGGGACAATATATATAATTATTTGGATAATCAAGGCCTGATTAGAAACAGTCAACATGGATTTGTGCCTGGAAGGTCATGTTTGACTAATCTTCTTGAATTTTTTGAAGAGGTTACCAGGGAAATTGATAAGGGCAAGGCTGTGGATGTTGTCTATATGGACTTCAGTAAGGCATTTGACAAGGTTCCACATGGAAGGTTGATTAAGAAGGTTAAATCGTTGGGTATTAATAGTGAGGTTGCAAGATGGATTCAACAATGGCTGAATGGGAGATACCAGAGGGTAATGGTTGACAATTGTATGTCAGGTTGGAGGCCAGTGTCTAGTGGAGTGCCCCAAGGATCTGTGTTGGGTCCACTGTTGTTTGTCATTTACATTAATGATCTGGATGATGGTGTGGCAAATTGGATTAGTAAATATGCAGATGATACTAAGATAGGTGGAGTAGTTGATAGTGAGGTAGATTTTCAAAGTCTACAGAGAGACTTGGGCCTTTTGGAAGGGTGGGCTGAAAGATGGCAGATGGAGTTTAATGCTGATAAGTGTGAGGTGCTGCATTTTGGTAGGACAAATCAAAATAGGACGTACAGGGTAAATGGTAGGGAATTGAGGAATGCAGTGGAACAGAGGGATCTGGGAATAACTGTGCATTGTTCCCTGAAGGTGGAATCTCATGTGGATAGGGTGGTGAAGAAGGCGTTTGGTATGCTTGCCTTTATAAATCAGAGCATCGAGTATAGAAGTTGGGATGTAATGTTGAAATTGTACAGGGCATTGGTGAGGCCGAATCTGGAGTATGGTGTGCAGTTCTGGTCGCCAAATTATAGGAAGGATGTCGACAAAATGGAGAGGGTACAGAGGAGATTTACTAGAATGTTGCCTGGGTTTCAGCACTTAGGCTACAGAGAGAGGTTGAATAGGTTGGGTCTTTATTCTTTGGAGCGTAGAAGGTTGAGGGGGGA
This sequence comes from Rhinoraja longicauda, assembly GCF_053455715.1. Classification (NCBI taxonomy): domain Eukaryota; kingdom Metazoa; phylum Chordata; class Chondrichthyes; order Rajiformes; family Arhynchobatidae; genus Rhinoraja; species Rhinoraja longicauda. The sequence continues at coordinate 1,856,041 of NC_135991.1, forward strand.
CTTGATAGAGGTTTTTAAAATGTTGAGAGGGACGGACAGAGTTGACGTGGGTAGGCTTTTCCCTTTGAGAGTGGGGAAGATTCCAACAAGGGGACATAGCTTCAGAATTGAGGGACAAAGGTTTAGGGGTAACATGAGGGGGAACTTCTTTACTCAGAGGGTTGTGGCTGTATGGAATGGGCTTCCGGTGGAAGTGGTGGAGGCTGGCTCGATTTTATTATTTAAGAGTAAATTGGATAGGTATATGGATAGGAGGGGATTGGAGGGTTATGGTCTGAGTGCAGGTAGATGAGACTAGGTCAGGGAGAATGGTCGGCGTGGACTGGTAGGGCCGGACAGGCCTGTTTCCATGCTGTAGTTGTTATATGTTATATGTTATATTATATCCCCTTGGATGTGACAATGAGAAACCAATGCGAAACAGCAAACACTTTGGGACACTTATATGAACCACTACCAGACTGGTCCATTATTTCTTATCATCTGCGCTGTATGGAGTTTGCATGTTCTCCGTGTGACTGCTTTAGTTTTCTCACAATTGTCATGTTTCGTCTCATGTTCAAAAAACGAATGGGCAAATTCCAGTATACATTGTCCGCAGTGCAGTTGAATCAAGATAGGGTGTAGATGTTGCACAGATAGGAAGGTGGGGGAATGGTCTGGACATGGGGATGATGAATGGTGAATGTGTGATTAATAGTCCATCTACATTCGGAAGGCTTTAGGGTAACCATTCACTTCTATTTGTTCAGCTGCCTCATCTATAAATTAATTTCGTTATTGGGGTAAGCAGAAACTTCACTGCGTTAATGAGCTCCATTCTGAACTTCGACTGAGTTACCCCATAAACAAACGTGTTGGTGCAGCAACTAACAGCCATCAGAATGTCTCCGCTGTGTTGAAATATGTATTCCGAATCGGTGTATTTACGGGGATCAGCTCCACCAATGGCATAGTAAAGGAAATCGGCGACAAGCAGTGACCACAGAAGGATGAAACTGCCGGATATGGTGAAGAGTAAGAGCGCGGATCTCCTTCTGCTTTCCATCTCCGGGTCACGACGACTTTCCCCATTGCGCTGACATTTGAGCCCCTTACGGACGCGACTGGCCACTAATATATGTCGGACTGTCAGAGAGTTGAGCAACATTATTAACATGAACGGAAACAAAGGCGTGAGAATGGTTGATAGCCAATCATACACCACCCATCCGGGATCCGTGTAAGCGCTTACCTTCCGAAAACAGTCCCAGGGTACATTGTCAATCACTTTGCCCGGTTTATATAAAAAGAAGAGCGGGATATTTTTGCAAAAGAGCAGAAAACCTGTTGTCGTCAGAACCACAGCTGCCGTTTTCCCGGTGCAATATTTTGTTTTTAGCTTCTGGCAACAAATGGCGACAAATCGATCAAAGGTGAAATTAACGGTAAACCAGACAGAACAGTCCGTGGCGGCGCGACCAATCATGTGAATAACAGTGCACACGGGGGTCATATCCAGGAAAGTCCCATAGAAATAATAATAACTGAGCCTCCATAGTATGACCTCAGTGATGATAGTCAGTAGATCTGCCGCTGCCATGGCCACCAGGTAACGAGTTGTGCATGTAGTGAGGCCGCACTTTCCCCGGGATAGGATAGCAATCGCCACCAAATCCACTGGAAAAAAAAGTACTGAATATTAGAAATTATTGGTAATCGCTTTAGGTTTTGAAAGAAGGACAGTTCGCGCTGGAATTGACAACAATCTTACATTGATTCATGATCATTTAATGGCGATGTATTTACACAATCTTAAATGGTCTGCTTCCTCGTTCAATCCCAAACCCTGGGTTAAATACAGCGGGTTTGGGAGCAGAGCCAAAGAATGGATTATCAAATGATAGCAGGGATGCTTTCGCTATATAAATATGCAGCGATAGTCCCACATCCTGTTATCCGACAAATTGTAAAGCATGGGTTTCCTTCCCATGGTCTCATTCCTTCCACTTACCTGGCCTCAGTTCCTGCCCTCCGGAGGAACTCATTTGAATCTATGCTCCGAATTCCCTTGAAACTCGTCATGTTCTGCTTCGTACATTTATGTGAATCATATTGGAGCCTTATTTTCCGATACACCACCAAATTTAACAGGCGCTCAATTGAAAATGAATAGTTTTACTGTGCCATGCAGTAAAAGGACAAACACAATTGTGTGAGGTTATTATAATGGAGAATAGTGAACAGTGCAGCACAGGGACTGGCGTCTCTGCACACAATGTTTGCAACGAACACGATGTCAATCTAAACGATTCTCCTCTGTTGCACGCGATCCATTCCTATCTTCCATGCTGTCCATCGCGACCAGATCTTCCTTTTAATTTATTATTTTCTGTTATCCTTGTTTGCATGTAAGTTAAACTTGTTCTGTGTGCCGCCCTTCTGTTAACGTTGCCGAGTGTAAGGATTTTACAAGATTCAAATTAATGATTGAGAAAGATAATTTGAACCCTATACATTTAAAAGGAAGCAATATACCAGGCAACAAAAAAACATACAATTGGAACAGTGGTCTGTCCTGAGATCTCGAGGATCCCGACAGCGGTCCGCGCTCCAGTCCGAGATATTGCCCATGAATTCACTCGCTGAATGCACTGATCTCGTCAATAAACCCACGCTTCTTCACTCGTCTACAAACCACAATCAATTATGTAGGAAAGAAAACTGGAGATGCTGGTTTAAATTTAAGGTAGACACAAAATGGAGGAGTAACTCAGAGGGCCACGCATCATCACTGGAGAGAAATAATGGGTGACGTTTCGGGTCGAGGCTCTTCTTTCGAAGAAGTGTCTCGACCAGAAATGTCACCCATTCCTTCTCTCCAGAGATGCTGCCTGACCCGCTGAGTTACTCCAGCATTTTGTGTCTACCACAGTCAATCATGTTGTCTTTGAATATGTTTAGTGAAGTTAAACCATTTATTTATCGGGGAAGAACAAGTTGGCTTGGCTGTTTGATATGAGACCTCAAACTTTCTTGGGGTTTCAAAGTGAACTAATTTGATTATCGAAACGCTGAATTGCTTTTCAGAACGAACCCACTTGATCGATGAGTGCCGGGTGCAGGCAGCTCCATTTCAGTTGAGAAGCCTGCTTTAATTCTTACAGTTAACCAGCTTAATTTCTAAAATGTTATTCCACCCTCCTAAAAAGAAATTATTGCAATTTTTTTGCGATTGTAAAAAAAGTAAAGATGTGCTGTAAAACACAAACTGCGAATGGAATTCAGTGGGTCAAGCAACATCAACGGAGCGAATGGACTGGCGTCGTTTCGGATAGGCAGCCTTCTTCAGACGTATGTTAGCTTGAAGCCAACTATGTTCGGAGAATTCCGCGCTGACAAACCTTTACTCTATGCATATATCTATTACAACACCTTCAAGAACTAGAATCTAGAGCCAGATAAGCTCATCTTCAGATGTTATCTCCTTTGAAGCAATTTCCTGCATCATTTTTTATAGCCGTGCCGCCACTGAGTGTAATGGGGATGTCTGAGTTATTTTAACCGCTCTCCATTATAAATGCCTTATGCCCTTAAAAAACATATGTGCTGGAGTAGTGCATTTTGTGCCGCAGAGCTACTCCAGAATTCTGGCTCTTTTTTTGGGAAAGCTGCGCCTCGACTTTTCGCGTTCTGCCTTTAATGCGTCCGACTTTTACCAAACACTACGGACGAGACGTTGATTATTAACTCCCTCCTCAGTTAATTTGCAATCGAGTGAAGAAACAAACTCTTGCATTGTAAAACACCAAAAATCCTTTATCTTGCATTTCAAAAGAGAAGATGTTTCTCGTGCTCCGTGAATCTGCGTGGGGCCCCGATTCGGCGGAATATAAATAATGAACCAACATGTGCGGACATTACAACTGCATGCCTTCCTCCCAGCGTCTATTTCAACTATTTGTTGGTTTTTAACGCAGTTAATAAAACAAACACAAAACGAGATCTTAATAGCGACGGCACTTACTTCCGATTTTCGCGGAGCCGTTCTAGTTACGTTTCCTCACTGGGAAATCTGAAAATATCATGCACAAACATGTCAAAAATAGGTTACGGATGTTCTTACCAGGTACACCAATAACTGCAATGACCAGGTAGCATATTTTTCGGATACTTTTGAATTTTGCAATCATGTTCTTTAAGAATTAATCAGTCGACGAGTTGTCTGCGATCTCCCTGAAGGATCCTCTGAGACAATGCATCAATTACGTCCTTAATTTATACCCGACTGCTGCACCGTACAGATTCTCAGCGATCATTATCGTCGCAATAATTTTATTTCAGAA
>NC_135991.1:2162865-2383438 GCF_053455715.1 Rhinoraja longicauda
GGTAGTTTTGGAGCACTGTTTTTCTCATTGGAGGCCTGCGACCAGTGGAATGATGCAGAAGTTAGTGCTGTGTCCACTGTTGTTTGTTATCCACATTAACAATCTGGATGACAGTGTAGTGAAATTTGTAAGCAAATTTGCAAATTATGGTAATTACATCATAATTGTTCAGTCACATTCAGGGAGAGCATGATGACACTGGAATTTTCCACCCTGGAGGTTAGATTGTTGATAAAGAGGCCACAGATCAGTTTATCAAAGATAGGGAATTGAAAGCTCTGTGCAGTTGGCACAGGAGATGTGTGGAGCAAATTTGCTATGGTCACATTAAATTACAGAGCAGGTTTGAGGAGACAAGTGGCCTCCTCTCACTCCTGTCCCTTTCAAGAATCTAAATTCAAAGAGATAAAGGAAGAGGTAAGATGTTAATGAGGAGCAAGGCAAGACAAAACACACACCCCCTTCCAGTCCCAGCTCCTTCTCTCACCTCAGCCTTCCTTGCGTCTGTTGCTCAAATGTTCTCTGTGGCCTTTCACCAAACCTTGCCTCTGTCTCTGACATGTAGAGCCCATTGTTCTCGCACTATCCGCTTCCTCAAACATCAGTCAGGGGCGCTACAGGGGAATAAAATGTGACTGCTAGAACTTTCATGAATGTGGGAATACAAAGAGGCATGCAGCACAACAAGTCCCCTTTAATTTTTCCCCTCTCACATTAAACTATAGACCCAAGTTTCAGACCTTCACCCGATCTGTGCTTGCGTGTTTTATAAACCTGCATGAGGTCATCCGCTTAGCTTCCTCCCTCCATGGAAATCAATCCCAGCCAATCCAGCCTCTCCTTCTCACTCAAACCTTCCAATCTAGGTTACCAATCGATCTATATTGCATCTTTTCTGGTTTACTAACACCCTTCCTGTAACAGGTTGACCACAACTGTCCCTATCACAGCAGGTGTGGTCTCCCCAACATCTTGTACACTGAGACAGGATGCCACAGAGCGGGGCAGAGTCAGACTATCTCTTGGGTTGGCTTCAGCCCCTCCCAGCTCCAACCCCTTTCGTGTCTCCCTCCTACTAATTTCCCCCTCCCCAGATCAAATCCAAATCCCCCTCTGTGTCTGCCTCACTTGGCCTAAACCCTCCCCATCCTCTCTTCCCCCCTCCCCGATCCTTTGCCCATCTGCCTCCCCCCTCCCCACCCTTCCCTCTCCCTAGACTCCCAAAACACTTGTAATCTCCTCTGCATCTTCCTTGCACACCCCCACACCCCTCCCTCTCCCCACACCCCTCCCCCTCCCCACACCCCCCTCACCTCACCCTCTCCCCACACCCCTCCCCCCTACCCCTCCCATCCACCCTCACCTTCTCACCCCACAGCCCCCCTTCCCTCCCCATCCCGCATCTCACTCCCCCCCTCATCTTTCCTACCCATCCCCTTCCCTCCCCCCACACACGCTTTCTCTTCCATCCCTTCACCCAACTACCCCTCCCCCGCACCCAACCTCTCCTTCTCTACCCCACCCTGTGCCACCCGGCCCCCACCTGTGTCTCTGCCCATCCCCCCCCCCTCTCTCCCCGCTCCATCCTCCGTCCCCTCGGGCGCTCCCTCGCTCTCCGACCGTTAAACCGTCATCCTCGCGGAGCGAGCGGTCTCCCCGACGGCGTGACGTAGGGCGGGGCTCGAGGTCCACCTGACGGTGTGACGTAGGGCGGGCTGGAGGCCCACCTTACGTAGTGACGTACAACCTGACGGCGTGACGTCATTCCACTTTACGTAGTGACGTACTGCGGGATCAGGACCAACCGACGGCGTGACGTTGTGGAAACCTGCGGGCAACCTGACGGCGTGACGTAAGGGGGAGGTCGGGACCAACTGACGGCGTTACGTCATGGGAACCCCGCGGCCTTCCTGTCCTGCGACGCAGATGGAATTCCGCGGGCAGCGCGGGGCAGCGGGAGAAGGCGGAGTTTGGACTCGAATCAAAGATACTAGAGGAACAAGATGGACTACTCCGTTGAAATCGCGTCTTCTGAAGTGTAGTTCGCAAAGGAGCCATTTTAGTAAGCAAAACCCGCCGTTGGTTATGTCTCTTGCAGTGACTTCAGTGTTTTGGTGGAACAGTAGGTGCGATGAACCCATTAAAATGCAGACGAGAGCTAAGAGAGGGTTTCCTCAGGGTAAACATAGACAGAGAGCGGGTGGTGAGTAGACGGATGTTAGTGCGCGTAAATAGAGCAGGAGCCTCTTGAGACCCACGTACTGCTCCGTTTGGGGTGGACTGGTCAGGTATCGACTGACCCGCGCAGCCACCTCCGCCTGTAGACAGCTCACCAGGTGGTGGTACTTCTCCTGGTCTTCCTCCACCCTTTTAAGATGGAACTGCGATTCTGCCTGCACAAACCACAGGTGCGGCTGATGGGCGCAGAACGGCGGTAGATGAATCTCACCCGCGCTCGCTCCCGCCTGCGACATGCTGCTGCTTGCTTCTTACGTTCGAGGTCACCAATGTAGTGAGTCCAAACGAGCGGTATTATTCAAATACTTTATTGTCGGTAAAACCCGTGACAAACGCAACGCACTTACTCTTGGACTAACACTAACTTCGCTCACTAATCTAATCTCTAACTACAGTTTGGCGCCAGGCATTTAAATACCTCGCGCTCCCTCACCCCGTGACCGTAAACCAATCCGAGGGTTCTAGACTACCTGGCCAATCCCTATGTCCCTACATCATCTGGATATTTTTGCGTATGTTGAAGTTCGCTATGAAAATCTGCCCTCGTTCGCTCAATTTATTGGGAGAAGATGAGAACGAGAGGACCATCCCTGATCTCCAGGAAACCTCCCAGTAAACAATGATGATTGAAATGGCGGATAAATCACGCTTACACTCAATGAGACATTAGAAAAAATGATTTAAAACGATCGTGCAAGTTGGGTCCAGAGGGAAAGTGAAAGAAGCAAAGAGAGGTAGAGTGGTCGGGTACAGAGAGAGGAATCGAGAGACAGGACTGGTACTGACGGAGAGCGAGAGCAAAACGCAGGGGAGCTCGTTGAGGAAGATTAATATACAAGTACACTCATGCAGAGAGATTTAGACTAAACACAGAGTACACAGTGGAGGACTAGAAAGGGAAAAAGTAGATAGGTACAACAAAACAGAGGTCATCTTGTATGGACAGGGTGTGATCGGGAAGACGACGGATGCGATTACCCAAAACGCAGCGAACTGGCCTGGGAGAACAGAGGGAGGGAGAGGCGTGAGGTGTGAAAGGCTAACTGGCCAACAGTATGTACGTGCGTATCAGGGAGAGTGAGACAGGGGAAAGAGAGGACAGAAGCGAGGGAGACGAGAATGAGAGCGAGTGAGAGTGATGGGATGCAGAGCGCACGGATTCCTAGACTTCGCGGCGCTGAATGCATTTTATAAAGGGCGATTTCACTACTTCTTTGAATTGCTGCCTGAACTTAGTCTGGGTGACGGCGTAAAGAGCAGTGTTTGTGCAGCAGCTCAGGATCTGCAGCATGTAAGCCAGTTCCCCGATGGCGAATTCTGGATATTTCCAGCTAGGAATTAATCCAGCCAGTCTGAACCACACAACAAATATCGTATGGAGCGCCCACAACACGATGAAATTCCCCGAGATGACCAGCAGTAAAATGAGGGATTTCCTGCGGCTCTCCATCTCCGGGTCTCTGCCACTCTCCCCACTGCTGGGACCCCGGAGTCTCATGCGGGCTCTGCTCGCCACTAACACGTATCTAATGGTCGAAGTGTTGGACAGGAGAATGAGGACAAATGGGGTCACGGGGGTGATGAGATACTGGAGAAGCTCCCCGATTCCCCAGGCTAGTGAGACTCGAACACCGGGTCTTCCCCAACAAAACCAGGGGGAATTAAAAAGCAAGTAGTTACCCCTCAACATAAAATACCAGAATATGTTCTTCAAGCAGCTCAGCACAGTAACTGTCCCCAGAACCCAAGCCGCTGTTCTCTCGGTGCAATATTTTGTTTTCAGCTTCTGGCAACAAATGGCTACAAATCGATCAACGGTGAAGGTGACGGTGAACCAGACAGAACAGTCGGTGACGGCGTAAAGCAAGACGGCGTGGATATTGCACACTCTGACAGAGTACATGAATATAAACGCTTCCCAGTAAGCAATCGGAATCTGCCTCAGTATCAGGTCGATAATAATGACCAGTAGATCAGCCGTTGCCATGGCGATCAGGTAGCGAGTGACACCTATGGAGAGACCGCACTTTCCCCGGGACAGGACCACAATGGTCAGCGAGTTCACTGTGAGGAGGGAAGTAAACAGAGACATGACAGCGGACAAAGCAAACGCGGCAGATTCATCGAAAGACAAATCAAATGCACAATCCTGCTCTGGGATTCAGAATTGCAGATGAGTGTTCAACGAGGCTGTCTCCCAGTGACAATTCAACGAAATAAATTACTAATGGTAAAATAACTGCATCTGCTCGACTACTTGACAGATGAGAAGCAGCGGTTACGAGGGTTCGGATAAAGAATCAGACCGGTTTCTGATCATTGCTCACTTCACCATGGGAGATTAGCTCATTGGCTCACTGTGAATCTGGTTCAGTGTGGGCTGGAGAACACACATTTGTCCTGCTCTTTATGCAGGGACGTTGCGTTAGTGTGGATCAATCAGCCCAGGGTTCTCCCTCTATTCATTTCCCAATGCGCCGGTGTCAGTCTGTTGGGACAGTACTGGTTCCGATATGGAGCATTGCGCAGACACAGAGATATTGGGCAAGACTGACTCAGATCCCAGCAGGAACCATTCGCTGCAGTCGCACCTGGGAGGAGGAGGAAGGAGGCAAAGGAAAGCGTGTCAGTATCTCAAGATTACATTAAACCTGTAAAAACTATAAAACCTGTAAAAATCCAATAAAATCAGTTTATTGTTGCAGTGGACAGTTTGGACAGCTGCATATAGATCGCCAGGCGCACGCCAGCAGTGAATTACAGCAGGAAAGCGACTTACAGGAACTGGAATGTCGTTAATGATTGTTTGCCGTTTTAATAACATTTCGCTGTCGTCATGGTAGTAATGTAAAAATAACAAGTATAAAGGGAAAGCAACACGGTGATAAAAAGCGTGAAACCTCTGATTCCCAGAATCTGACAGCATCAACACATTGCTCAGTCGAAGATTGTTCTAATGGAACACGTCATGAATTGTCCGAGCGACATACATTTAGACCATATCCCGTAACTGCCGCTTCTCACCTGATGTTGCACGGGGATTTAGACAGAGACTTACCTGGGAGAGCAACAATGGCTAGGATGGGATAAAATACAGGCTGAATATTCATGATTAAACTATAGATCCGATCACTTAAGCTGTGCCCAGCCCCAAAAATATCGTCAGCCGAATAGAAGATACTCTTCCCCATCGCGGTAATATCCCAGTCTACCGTTGTCAGAGGCCGAACCATTTCTTTAACACCGCACCCACTGTTCCTCGATTGCAATCACTTCACTCTCTCGTATTCTCCGATTCCTAACCACCACCTAACATCCCACTTTGTTGTTCACAGATTCAGAATGGTTTTCTTCCTCTGTGGAGCTGTGTTAGTGACGGACGGCCTGGTCGCACTGACACTCTCATATCGCATCAACGGGAGCGTTTTTATTAGACCTGGTTTAACCCCCGGCGACGCCAACCGGGCTCCGTGCGGACTGACGTTAATTACACTCACTGAACAAACATCTACTGTTAACTCCTTTGTGTCCGGGCACAAGGAACCGCACGTAAAGGGTAGCAGTCATCATTGGTGATGATGTCCATTATTGATGTTCTGTCGAGTGGACTGTTAGTGCAGGGAGCAATCTGCAGGGCTGAGAGTCCGCACCTTCTCACCGCAATCCTAATAATCGTGAGCACTCGCCTGAAATCGGAATGTTCGGATAAATCGTTTCCATGGACAAGTGAATCGAAGTGCAATTTCGGGAACCTTGAATCATTTAATTTGACACCTTGATGTGGAGGACAGTCATTAGAAAATTAAACGAACGGACAGGCACCATTAGTTATATCTATGTAATGGTTTGGGGGCCCAGCCAACCACTGAATAATAAAGGCATCCATCAGATCGCTTTTACAATACTTTCCTCTCACCCTAAACCTATGTCCTCCTGAAGTTGATACCCAGACCAGGGAAAACGTCGACCTCTGCTCTCTGTCCCTCGTAACCGAACACATTTCATTCCGTTGACCTCTCCTCGTCCCTGCCTGCAGGGGAAAACGTCACGTTCCTCCAATGTCAAGTTTCGAGAGTGTTTAATTGTCGTATGTAATGAAAACTCAATAATTGTTTGTACTTGCACCAGCATAACACATCTGTAAACACAGCACACGTTGAAAACATAATGAACAAATGATGGTTCAAATCTATTAGGGCAAACCCAAAGCTCGAAGTCTCAAGTGTAACCAAGGCATTTCGTAGCCCATTGTTTAGTCCGTGTTTGTCGTGGTCAAGAGCCCTATTGTTATTGAGAAACTGTAGTGAATCTGGGGTGATCACAGTTTGCAGACTGCGATACCCTTACTCGGAGTTGGTACAGGGCTATGCCGCCCCAAGGTATTGTGTATCTTGGGTCCTTTACTGTTTATTGTGGAGTGTATTCTTATTGGCATTAGCACTGTACATATTAACCCCCCTTATTCGGACAATCGGTAACAACAGAAAACATCTCCCGCGTGTGGTCCGCGAGAGCGAGAGTTTACTGTGACACCAACAACATGTCCAGAACAATCACTTTGAAATCCCGGCCGCGAAAGCATAGCAATGCCTCGTCTTCCTCAGGAGAGAAAGGAAGTTCGAAATGTTCCCAGAATTTCTCACCAACTTCTCCACACTAGCAGATTGCACCACAACTTAGCTTTGCACCAACTCTGCCCAAGACCACAATAAATTGCTGAGAGTTGTGAATGTCGCCCAATGCATTACAGAGAGCGGCCTCCCAATCCCACCCCCACCCTCAGCTCTATTTACACCACGCTGCCTCTGGAAAGCAGACAATATAATCAAGGACCACTCATCCCCTCCCCCATTGCGAAAAAGATAGAAAACATGAATCACCAGATTCAGGAACAGCTTCATCCCTCCTGTTATCAGACTGCTGAACGATACTTCCAAAGGCCAGGAATATAGCCGATGTTCCAACCTACATCAAGAGAACCGTGGATATTTGCTCTGTAAGGCGTTAACTATATTCTTCACTGCAGATTTTATCACCTTGCACAGCCTGGTGTAGGTACATAGTGTACGATTCGCCTGGGCAGCATGCAAACAGTATATCCTGGTGGACATGGTAAATATAAATCTGTACCAATAAATGTACAACAAATGTCGCCATGGACGTGGTGGGCCGAAGGGCCTGACGCTGTGCACCTTGGGTCCAGGACTCAAAGAGCACAGCAGTATTTCACCCCACACAATATTTCAGTGATGGGACTCTGTCCAAAGTCACAACACAAATAGACAGGCGGTTTCTGCAAAGGCATTCTGGCTCCGACACCATTCCTGCTCTCTGTATCCCCCTTGGCACTTAAAGCCCTGTCTGTCTCTGTAACCACACCCAGTCCCTACAAACCTATCCGTCTCCAACCTTCACCGGCTACTTCATCTCTCCCTATCATAGTTTGTATCTGCTTTTTTTACTGTCAAGTGTACAGGGAAAACGTTGTGTTGTGTGCTATCGAGGCGAATAATACCATACCTGTGTGCAACATGTTTTACAATAGAGGAAGGAAACAGTGCAGAATATAACGTTGAAGCTGCCTCTAAACCCCTACGTATGTAACTCACTGTAACCCCTACACTCCTCTCTGTCTATGTAACCCGCTCCAACCCCGACACCCCTTCCTGTTTTTGCAACCCCGTCCCACCCCTACACCTCCTTCTTGCTTCTGTAACCGCCTCCGGCTCTCAATACCCCCTGTCTCTGTAACACTATCTGACCCCGACACCCTTCCCTGGTAGCATTCTGATGACCTTCTCTTAAATTCCCTCCAAATCCTCCACATCCTCCTGTAATAGGCTTCTCAGGGTTGTCGGCAAGCTGGCGCAAAGGTAGAGTTGCTGCCTTACTGCGCCAGAGACCCGGGTTCGATCCTGATCTCGGCTGCTGTACGGACATTGTACGTTCTCTCCGTAACCGCGTGGGTCTCCCCGAGACCTCCCGTTTCCTCCCACACTCCAAACACGTAAAGATTTTGAAGGTAAATTGGCTTTGGTAAAAATTGTAAGTTGTCCAAAGTATGCAGGACCCTGCAAGTGTAAGGGGGATAATTCATTGGAGTGGACACGGTGGGCCGAATGACCTGTTTCCACGCTAAACTACGCCAAACTAAACTAAACCAAACAAAACTGCACGCAAACTTAAAATGTGGCTGAACCCAAATTTTGTTAAATCACAGTTGATGAGGAAACTACCGATGCCAGTTTCCACAGGGCTTTGAAACAACGACACAAATTAGGGTCCTCGTCGCATTGAAGGCCGTGGAATGAAACACCAGGGTTTACTGTAGATAAGGTGAATGCACAGCATGTTTTTACCCAGGGTAGGGGTATCAAGAACCAGAGGACAAAGGTATACGTTGAGGTGATAAAGATTAAATAAGAGCTTGAGGAACAACTTTTTCACTCAATGAGTACTGGGGATATGGAAGTAATTGCCAAAGGATGTACTTGAGGCATGTACTACAAAGCATTGAAAATACTTTCGGACAGGTATATGGCAAGGAAGGGTGGAGAGGGATAAGGGTCAAATGCAGGCAAATGGGACAAGCTGTAGACGGGGCACTTTGGTTAGCATGGGAGGCCAGAGTCAAAAATCCGGCTCCGTTCGTACGCTCCACATTCCCGGCTCAAGTTCTTGACTAAATCGGGATTTCCATGACCGGTGGATGCTGGATTATCGGAGTTACGTTATCTTGGTTGCCACCATCACAACATGCGCACTCAGCCACAGCCCCCGCCACACTGCCTTCCCTCAATAATACAGATAAGTTGTTCACATTTATACATGAATGCCAATATATATTCTTAATCTTATAAATGTACCCCAGCATAATACAGCCCCTTTGTTGAGAACAAGGCTGCCCTGGTACCCACGGTTGGCTGTGTAGAACCATGGGAGCTCTCTCCTGGTTGTTCAAGGGGTTTCCAATTCAACTCAACTCAATCACACCAGACAATTCCACGATATATTATTTGATGCAGACGCCAATGGAAGTCAATCTGGAATGTCTCAGGAAAGTTTCTATCCCGTGGTTCCCAGTGATGATTGTGGGCTGCAGACCAACGAAGCAAAATGTGGTTTCGTCAATGCAGCTAATTCGCGGTGGCATCGGCAGCATTAATGCATTGGTCCTACCACTGGACTTCCGCACCGCCTGTGGTTCAATCTCAATGCTTCTCATACCGCCCAGCAGCTTGATTGAAGCTCTCTCCCACCAACGCAGCTGAATATAGTATATTCAATGCATCCTTGTCCGCTTTGGTCCAATGCCAGTTGTTGTTTCTCCAGCCTGACTGCATTGGTGCGGTGTCATTTTAATGCAACTTACAGCAAATATGTGTTTCCAATGCATCTCAACAGAGTGCAGCTCAGCTTCCAGAGCAGAACATTTAGAGGATTGCCCAGGATTCACGGTGACTTAGTCGGATGGATCCAGAACCGGCTTATTCATCGAAGACAGGGAGTTGTGATGGGCAGGGATATATTCTGGCTGGAGGTCTGAGACATGCTGAGTTCTGCGGTGATCTGTGCTCGATTGTTAGTTAGTGGGTGTGCACCGCAGTGGTAATGGGAATAAGAGGGGCTTAATTAGTAGACAAGTACAGGTATCAGGGGTTACGTAGAGAAAACAGGAGAATGGGGTTGTGAGGGAAAGATAGATCAGCCATGATTGCATGGTGGAGTAGACTTGGTGGGGCCAATGGCCTAAATATGCTGCCATATGAATTTATGTAATGGGGGATTGTTTGGAAAAAGAATAAAGGTCAATGAAATGGGATGGCAAACAGAACTTGCATACTCTGCATGGGCTGAATGGCCTGCTGGGATATTAGTGCATATGAAGGTGTATTTGTAACGTGTGGACGTTACCAGTGCATGGCCTGGTGGCGCCGCACCTGGGCGCAGTAGTTATATAGAAAAGACAGGAAAATGAGCAACACAGACACCAAGGCAATGGCAGCCAAGATGTAACAAACCAAGCCCGCCCTGCTTTCCGCCCTCCGCGGCCATTCTTCCGTTATGCTCCAGCACCAGCACCCTCAGGTGGAAGGCACCGGCCAGTTCATCTGATTCGTCGCACCAGTAGACCCTCTCATCTGCTTTCTGGACGCCTCTTATAGTGTGACATCGTCCAAAGTTTGTGTGCTCCCTCGTTGTCGGGAGAGATATGCCCGCGAAACTTCTTTGTAATTTTTCCGCCAGGTCACCGGAGTGTAGACTGATGCGCCGGGACACTTAAAGCTACCGTTCCAAGTAAATGTCGATCAGGAGGAACGCCATACAGTTGCAAAAGCACGAATTTCCAACAGAGAATTTTGAGCTCCTCACGTGGGCAGCGGATGGGGATTCGATCACGTGGGGAACGATGCACGGTTCTAATCCCATCTCGGGAGGCCGTCCTGGAAGTTAGTGTCGCTTCGCCAAAGACCAGATGCCACGGGTTTCTGGTCGCCCAGGACTGGACGGGCGTAACAAAATACGTCCCAAACGTTTTTCTCTCGGCACCTGTCGCAGTCCTCCCAAGCGTTCCAGACCGTGTACAGTTCCAAGTGCTGGTCTCCGTCTTCTAAGAAGCGACTGGGAAGCGAGGAGACGCCGATGGATTTGTCGGAAATATGGATCTTGTCCGCATCCTGCATGTCGTCTCGTGGTAAGGGAGAGTCCCGTTTCCCGACCTGCAGAGGTAGACGCCTCAGTCCCGAACGGTGGCGGACCGATGGCTTCTGACCAAGTTTTTGGTGGGTTGGCCGCGGGACACCATTCTGCTTTAGTTAAACATTTTGTTCAAGATGGCCGCGCCGTTGTGTTTGGCTGCCTGCCACTGTATGTTGTTTCTTTTTTTTTTCTCCTAATCAGATGTGCAGCACTTTGGTCAACGTGGGTTGTTTTTAAATGTGCTATACAAATAAAATTGACTTGACTTGACTTGACTTGACCTGATGACTAGATGCGGGCAGGATAACATTCAACCGGCCCGGAGATAGAACAGCGTGTTCTCCTTCAGAGATTCCTCTCCCGTTCCAACGAAGATCACCGCCTTAATGTTAGTCTCCGTGGTGTTACAGAAGACCGAAGCCACGCCACGGGGACGGGTCGGTCCGTTGTGATAGATAAAGGAGGCTTGCTTTTTGGTGAGAAAGGAGATCTGACACGGCCAGTTAGGGTAACAAGCTACTAAGGTGCCACCCCACGCCAGCCGGGCGCAGGTCAATTGGGATAGTAGAGGACCTCCCCAACGCGCTCCAACCCAATCCGATGTCCATCCGATGTACACGATGAAGGGGAAAACGTGAATAACGTTTATTGCAACATAAAGCCAATAAAGTCCCATCAAAGATAATCGGTATCTTTGCTCACTGCTCGCCAGTTGTTGGTAAGATGGTTCAGTTGCCTGAAAGCAGTGGGGGTGGAAACTGACCCTGAATCTGGAGGTGTACTTTTTCACACTTCTGTACCATTTGCTGGGTCGAATCAAATGGGTTGAGAGGGTTATATTTAGAGTAGTGTACACCCCATATTCGACATGTTTATATACAGTGCGGTACAGTGACTCAGCCGTAGTGTTATTGACTTACAATGCCAGAGACCTGGGTCTGTAGGTTAATTGGCTTGGAATAATTGTAAATTATACCCAGTGTGTGCAGCATAGTGCGAGTTTGCAGAGACCGCTGGAACACATGGGCTAGTACTTTGAATTAAGTCCATTGGTGCAGTGGATGGAATCATGACTCCAGAAAGCCGGCTTCCATCCTGACCCGCAGTGCAGAGCGTGTGTGTCTGTGGCTGTGTGTACGTGTCTGTGGCGTGTGCGCACGTGTACGTGGAGTTTGAACATTCCCCCTCTGACAGGTTGCAGAGAAGAATAGTCCAATGGGATACATGGGATTCACGGTCACTTGGTTGTATGGATTCAGAACTAGCTTATTCATAGGAGACAGAGGGTTGTGGCATAAGGGAGATATTCTGGCTTTGTTTCAGTGACCAGTGGAATTTTGCAAGAATCTACGCAGCTGGGACTTCTGTTGTATGTGATTTTATATGTGTATATATATATATATCTTGGACGTAAATGTGGACGGGTAAGAAGTCAGTGTTGTTGGTATGGGAGATTGTGCCTTACAAAATGTAATTGTTATTTCAAGAAGTAACCACTTCCTGGGAGTGGGAGTGGCGCCTAACGGCTGCGGGCTCGCTGGCAGTCTGTTGTTTTTTCCCCTTTTGTTTGTGTGTTGGTGTTAGGGTGTTTTTTTTGTTTTTGGCTGTGTCTGTGTGGGGGGTGTGGGGGTGGGGTGGGGGAAACCTTTCTTTTTTTAGGTCGGGGTGAGGCTCGGCCGCGGGGCCTTCCATCGCCCGGCGTGGCTCGGCCGCGGGACCTAACAGCGGCCGGCGCGGGCTTAACATCGCCCGGAGCGGCTCGGCCGCGGGACTTAACAGCGCTCGGCGCGGCTCGGCCGCGGGACTTAATAACATCGCCGGTGCGGCTCGGCCGCGGGGCCTTCAATCGCCCGGTACGGCCGCGGGCCATTTCAGCGTTCGGTGCGGCTCGGCCGCGGGGACTTCCATTCCCTTGCGGGGGCTGTGCGGGTCGGTCGCCTCGGTAGGGGTCGAGGTGTCTGTCCGTGGGTATGGGGGTAGAGAGGGGGAGTTTTGTTGCCTTCCATCACAGTGAGGGGGTGTTTGGAGTCACTGTGATCGATTTTTGTTTTGGGGTCGTGTGTCTTGTGTTCTGTTTTTTTTGTGTTCTGTGACTGCTGGAAAATGTAATTTCGTTCGGTATCTCGGTATCGAATGACAATAAAAGAATACAATACAATTTAAAAAAGATTGGCAATGCAAAACCATAGATGTTGTCTATATGGACCTCAGCAAGACTTTGCATCAGGTTTGGCTTGGTAAACTACTCTGGAAGCTCGGGTCACATGGGAACCAGGGAGAATTAGCAATCTGGATACAGAATTAACCTCATGGAAGGAAGTGGCGTCATGGAAGGAAGGTGTTGGACGGGTGTTTTTCCAGATTGAAGGGTAATGACTAGTGGTGTGCATCAGAGATCGGTGCTGGGCTCATTGTTTTTTTGTGGTTTGTATTTTGTGGTTAACTATATGGATTAAAATGCATTAGATTTGGTTAATAAGTTTACATGTGACACTGAAGTATGTGATATTGTAGTGTGAAGATTAGTAACAAAAAAATACAGCAGGCTCTTGATCAGCTAGACAAGTAGCCCGAGGAATGGTTCATCGAGTTTAATGTAGACAAGTGCGATGCATTGCATTTTGCCAAAGTCAAACCATGGGAGGGCCTCCACAGTGAGTGGTAAGGCCCCGGGGAGAGCTATAGAGCAGAGGGATCGAGTACAGGTGCACAGTTCTCTGAAAATTGTGTCACAGGTAAAGAGGGTGGTAAAGAATGCCTTTAGTACATTGACATTCACCAGTCAGTGTATTGAGTACCGAAGATGGGACACTGTTACAGTTGGTGAGACCACTGTTGGAGTACACTTTTCAATCTTAATCACCCTGCCCTAGAAAGGATTTCATTAATCTGGAAAGATACAGAGAATATGTCTCAGGATGCAGCCGGGGCTAGATATGTTGAGTTGGCGAGGACTTTATTCCTTGAAGCGGAGAAAGGAGGATCTCAGAGCTGTAAACACTTATGATAAGGTGAGAGCCCAGTCCTTTAAGCCAGAGTAGGGTAATTTAAAAAAGCAGAGGCCATAGGTCAGTGAGAGAAGCAAGATTTGATCGGAATCGGACGGGCAAGTTTTTCATTCAAAGAACAAGCTGCTAAAGGAGGAAGTTGTGTCTGGTACTATAACAACATTTAAAAGACACTTAGTCGGGTACACGGATCGGAAAGGTTTGGAAGGATATGGGCCAAACATGGGCAAAAAGAATGAAGGTAGACGGGGCATGTTAACTGGCATGGCTGAGTTGAGCCCAAGAGCATGATTCCGTGCTGCATGACTCGGAATCTAAACCAGTTTGCCTTCAATGCGACTCACCAGAGGGCTCGACCTGTCGCCACCAGTCCAGAACAGCTGTCTCATAGCTTGCTCTCTTCCTCCAATGCAGCTAACCGTAGTTCATCCAATGCATCTGAATCGGTTTGTGTGCCAATGCATTTCAGCTCAATTCCCATTTGATGTAGTCTCGCACAATTAACAGTGTACTAAGTCCACCTCGGGAATTTTTAAAGAGAAGTCCTACCAATCCCATTCCAAATTTGGAATCTTATATGCTCCCCGCTGCATCTCTGATGCAATGTTTGAAATATACATTAGTTCTACCACAGCTCGGTCCCTCAGCTGGAGTGCAGGTCTTCCAATGCAGCTGACTTTGTGCGCGGCGAATTCAGTGTTGCCATTGCAGGTGTTTTTCCACTGCAACCAGGCATAACTTAACCGTGGGTCCGATAGCATCTCTAGAGGAAAGGAATAGCAAAGGAAATCTGACGAAGGATATTGACCCGAAGCGTCACCTATTAAGGTAGAGTCGCGATGCCAGGACACGGGCGTCTTCACTACACAAAGCGCTTGGGTAGGTCAAACGGGCATCTTCGTGTACATTGAGCAGAACCAACTCCAGGAACAGCGAACGAGGCACCAGCCAGTCCAAAGCAGTCTGCACCACCAATCACCAATCCTCGGCCGTCTCCACGGTGCCCGTCCTCTCCACCGCCCCTTGCTTCCCGCACGCCCGCCGGCAGATCTCACACTTAAGCTCAGCGCCGCGTCGGGGCAAGGCCTGTCCCAAGTGCAGTTTCATCAGGCTGCAGGGCAAGGTTTCTCCTTCCACCTCCTGCTCATCCTCTTCATCCGCTCCGCGCAACGTGGCGTAACAGAAGCCCACCCTTTTCCCTTCTCCCATCGCCCCGCACCCGTCGCAGTCCTGCCAGGTTCCCCAGCGGATGCGCAGCTAGATGATGCGCCCTGAGCCCAGCAAAGAGCCCAGGGAAAACCGCAGGCTTTTGTTCACCAGCATAGTCTAGCCCAACTCCCGGTGGGAGACGTGAATCAGCGATGAGTCTTTCACACCCACCCGGTAAGCGGACAGGGTGGATATACCCGATTTGCAGATGTACAGGCCGGAATCAGATGTCCGGGCCTGGGATGAAGTCAAGGAGCCACCCTGTAGGGTGTGGTGGCTGCCCAGCTTACCCATCGGGCCACGTTTGACTCTCAAGCCTCGGGATACAGCGAAGGTGTTCAGCTTGAGTTTGGCGAGACCGAGATACCGCCAGTAAACTGTGCCTTCCTTTGCTTCGGACATCGCTGGGTAGCGCAGGCTGAACGGGTTGTGAGACAGGAAAGCCAGGGAGCAGAGGGCCGAGCCTAAGTAATTGGCCTCGCCCCGTCCTGCCTCCGGAAACGGGGCAACCACCAGAAGGGCCAGCAGGCCCAGTGTCGACAGCAGGGACGAGTGTCTGCACAACTTGCTTCTGTAATGTCGTCACAGCAACTGCAGGCAGGAGCGGGGTACACGTCAACTCAGCAATGGGGCCCCGTGACCTCATCAATGGGGCCCAGTGACCTCATCAATGGGGCCCCGTGACCTCATCAATGGGGCCCCGTGACCTCATCAATGGGGCCCCGTGACCTCAACAATGGGGCCCCGTGACCTCAACATTTATGCCGTCAACTGTAAGGAAGAGAAAGCACCACTTCATGGGAGGGGCAGTGTGGAGGTAGCGTTGTGCGACAGGTGGGATCGGCTAGGAGCAGGGAATGCTGCTTTGTGGGAGGGGCAGGGAGCAGGGAATGCTGTTCTATGGGAGGGGCAGTGAGCAGGAAATGCTGTTCTATGGGAGGGGCAGTGAGCAGGGAATGCTGCTCTATGGGAAAGGCAGTGAGGAGGGAACACTGTTCTGTGGGAGGGGCAGTGAGCAGTGAATGTTGTTCTGTGGGAGGGGCAGTAAGGAGGGAACACTGTTCTGTGGGAGGGGCAGTGAGCAGGGATTGTTATTCTGTGGGAGGGGCAGTGAGGCGGGAATGCTGCTCTGTGGGAGGGGCAATGAGGAGGGAATGCTGCTCTGTGGGAGGGGCAGTGAGGACGGAACATTGTTCTGTGGGAGGGGCAGAGGCGGGAATGCTGCTCTGTGGGAGGGGCAGTGAGCAGGGAATGCTGCTCTGTGGGAAGGGCAGTGAGGCGGGAATGCTACTCTGTGGAAGGGGCAGTGAGCGGGGAATGCTGTCCTGTGGGAGGGGCAGTGAGCAGGGAATGTTGTTCTGTGGGAGGGGCAGTGGGGAGGGAACACTGTTCTGTGGGAGGGGCAGGGAGCAGGGAATGTTGTTCTGTGGGAGGGGCAGTGAGGCGGGAATGCTGCTCTGTGGGAGGGGCAATGAGGAGGGAATGCTGCTCTGTGGGAAGGGCAGTGAGGAGGGAACACTGTTCTGTGGGAGGGGCAGTGAGGAGGGATCACTACACTGGGTGGGAGGGGCGAAGATGAGGGAGAACCATGTTGGCGGAGGAGCGCAGAGCACAAAAGTTTTCCTTGCTTCCCTCTAATTTCGCTCAAATATGATCTACATTCCTTTAGGCTTTCCGCACCGTTGAGTCCTCAGTGTCTGACAGAGACGTTGTGTTCTCTTTGGGTTCTCTCACCCTCTCTACACCTTGTTACCCATAAAGCGCCTCCTGTTTCTTCTCGGAAACATGTTTACCCTGAGCCTCCTCTTTAACAGTCTCCCACTGTTCTGACGTGGATCTATTTCTGGTTTCCTGTCCATGCCGGTTCTTTAAATACCTCAGCTCAATTCAGCACGTCCCTGCAATTTCTGTCCATACCCAGAATGATGGTAACTCTTAGACTCCTTCCCTTCCCCCAGATGTTCCTCCCTTCCCCCCGTTCCTTTCCCATCCCTCCTAGCATCACAGACCATCCTCGCACATAAATGTTCATCTCCTCCCCCTTAAGCCCTCCTCACTCTCGCCCCTCATAGCCTCATTCCTTCCACTCAGATACCTTCCCACCACTCAGCCCCACCTCCTCCCAATTCAAACGCTCCTCGTTTCCCCAAAGAATATGCAACTCATTCGCTCCTCCCATTAATCCCTCACAATTTAGATCCCCCTCCACTCAGTTCCTCACAATTCCAACCTTTCTCACAACCCAGTCCATCCTCACAGCTCAGACCCTCCTCACAACTCAGACCCTCCTCACAGCTCAGACCCTCCTCACAACTCAGACCCTCCTCACAACTCAGACCCTCCTCACAGCTCAGACCCTCCTCACAGCTCAGACCCTCCTCACAACTCAGACCCTCTTCACAACTCAGACCCTCCTCACAGCTCAGACCCTCCTCACAGCTCAGACCCTCCTCCCCTCCGCCCTCACAGGTCTGACCCTCCTACCCTCGGCCCTCACAGCTCAGTCGCTGCCTCCCTCCCTCCCTCCTCTCTCCTCCTCCCTCCGCCCGGCGATCTGACGCCCCCAACCGCCCGCGCACGCGCTCTCTCTCCCGCGCGCGGAGCCGGGAGCGTCGCCCTCGCGCGGTGACGGTTGGAAGTGGCGGGGCCGCGGTGCGCAGGCGCACTGTCTCCCACAAGGATGGTATCGAAGCCCTCCGTTTCTTCCTCGACCGTAGAACCAGCCAATCCCCATCGACCAACACTCTCCTCCGCCTAGCAGAGCTGGTTCTTACCCTCAACAACTTCTCCTTTGACTCCTCCCACTTCCTCCAAACCAGAGGCGTAGCTATGGGCACTCGCATGGGCCCTAGCTACGCCTGCCTCTTTGTCGGGTACGTCGAACAATCCCTGTTCCAGACGTACACTGGCCCCATCCACGAACTCTACCTCCGCTACATCGACGACTGCATTGGTGCTACCTCCTGTACCCATGCAGAACTCACTGACTTCATACACTTCACCACCAATTTCCATCCTTCCCTTAAATATACCTGGACTATCTCTGACATATCCCTCCCGTTTCTGGACCTCACCATCTCCATCACAGGAGACAGACTAGTGACGGACATTTACTATAAACCCACTGACTCGCACAACTATCTGGACTACACTTCCTCCCACCCAGTCCCCTGCAAAAAGTCTATTCCCTACTCCCAATTACTCCGTCTACGCCGCATCTGCGCCCGGGATGAGGTGTTTCACACTAGGGCTTCCGAAATGTCCTCGTTCTTCAGGAAACGGGACTTCCCCTCCTCCATTATAGCTGAGGCTCTCACTGGGGTCTCTTCTACATCCCGCAGCTCCGCTCTTGCTCACCCTCCCCCCACTCGCAACAAGGACAGAATCCCCCTCATTCTCACCTTCCATCCCACCAGCCAGCGGATCCAACATATCATCCACCAACATTTCCATCACCTACAACGGGACCCCACCACTGGCCATATCTTCCCATCCCCTCCCCTCCCTGCATTCCGCAGAGACCGTTCCCTCCGTAACTCCCTGGTCCACTCGTCCCTTCCTACCCAAACCACCCCAACCCCGGGCACTTTCCCCTGCAACCGCAAGAGATGCAACACCTGTCCCTTTACCTCCCCCCTCAACTCCATCCAAGGACCCAAACAGTCTTTCCAGGTGAGACAAAGGTTCACCTGCACCTCCTCCAACCTCATCTATTGCATCCGCTGCTCTAGATGTCAACTTATTTACATCGGCGAAACCAAGCGCAGGCTCGGCGATCGGTTCGCTCAACACCTGCGCTCGGTCCGCATTAACCAAACTGATCTCCCGGTGGCCAAGCACTTCAATTCCTCCTCCCATTCCCAGTCTGACCTTTCTGTCATGGGCCTCCTCCAGTGCCATAGTGAGGCCCACCGGAAATTGGAGGAACAGCACCTCATATTCCGCCTGGGCAGTTTGCAGCCCAGTGGTATGAACATCGAATTCTCCAACTTTAGATAGTTC
The DNA here is from genome assembly GCF_053455715.1 of Rhinoraja longicauda. Taxonomy (NCBI): domain Eukaryota; kingdom Metazoa; phylum Chordata; class Chondrichthyes; order Rajiformes; family Arhynchobatidae; genus Rhinoraja; species Rhinoraja longicauda. The sequence goes on from NC_135991.1 coordinate 2,182,023, forward strand.
CTCTGTCCCTCCATTCCCCTCCTCCTTCCCAGATCTCTCTCTATCTTCCTGTCGCCACCTATATCCTTCCTTTGTACCGCCCCCCTGACATCAGTCTGAAGAAGGGTCTCGACCCGAAACGTCACCCATTCCTTCTCTCCCGAGATGCTGCCTGACCTGCTGATTTACTCCAGCATTTTTTGAATAAATATTAGCATCAGATCTGTTGAGATGCATAACGCAAACAGGCGCGGCCTATATTATGACTGCATTAACCATCTACTTACACTAATCTGACATTGATTATATTCACCGTACATTGTATCAGCCCCATAGCTCTTCCCCCCAATTCGAAATTCAGCGGAATACTCAGGGGGAATTTACAGAGGATGCACAACGTTCAAATTGCTCACCGTTGGAAAGTGGGAGGTTACGGAAACGCTCGGGCTAAACCTATGTGCTCAAGGGGAGAAGGCACAAAGTCCACACGCCAGCAGGCGAGGTTAGGCTCTAACCCGGGTCCATGGTGCCGTCAGGCAAACGCTCTAACAGCTGCGACACTCTCCTTCGATGTCCCCGCTTATGTTGCTGCAGTTTCTCCAAAAGTAGCTTTCTTACAATCACGGGGCATTTAGTCAGGAACAGGGAGATAGGGACCTGAATATGTGGCTGAGGAGCTGGTGCAAGGGGCATGAATTTAGATGCTTACACCACTGGGTTTTGTTTTGGTGTAAGGGTGGAGTGTACGAAGGGGAAGGGTTGCACCTCAACAGGCGGGGAACAAATATTCTGGCAGGCAGGTTTGCCACTGCTACACGAGTGGTTTTAAACTAAATAGTGGGGGGACAAGGAGACAGACAAGGATGGAGTTAAAGGGAAAGAGAGTCTAGGAATAATTAAGAAATACCTCAGAATTAAAGGGACAGAAAGCTCACGAAGCAATAGTACAGAATGGCCAAGTGTAATAGGAATTGATGTGGAAGCTGAGATGAGCAAAGGATTAAAAGTACTATGTATGAATGCGCGAAGTATAAGAAGTAAAGTGGATGAGCTTGAGGCTCAGTTAGAGATTGGTAGATGTGACATTGTGGGTATTACAGAGACGTGGTTACAGTAGGATCAGGACTAGGAACTGAATATTCAGGGTTATACGTCCAAAAGAAAGGATAGGCAGGTGGGCAGAGGAGGTGGGGTAGCTCTGTTGGTGAAGGATGGTATTGAGTCACTTGCGAGGGGTGACATTGGGACTGACGATGTAGAGTCACTGTGGATCGAGTTGAGGAATTGTAACGGTAAGAAGACACTAATGGGAGTTATCTACAGACCCCCAAACAGTAGCCTGGATATAGGTGTAAGTTGCAGCAGGAGTTTAAATTGGCATGTAACAAAGGTAATGCCACTGTAGTTATGGGGGATTTCATTATGCAGGTCGACTGGGAAAATCAGGCTGGTTCTGGACCCCAAGAAAGGGAGTTTGTAGAGTGCCTCCGAGATGGATTCTTAGAGCAGCTTGCACTGGAGCCTACTAGACAGAAGGCAATTGTGGATTTAGTGTTGTCCACTGAACCAGATTTAATAAGGGAATTCAAGGTAAAGGAACCGCATGGAGGTAGTGGTCATAATATGATTATGTTTTAATCTGCAATTCGAGAGGGAGAAGGTTAAACCAGTGTTGCATTTGAAGAAAGGGGACTATGAAGGCATTAGAGAGGAGCTGGCCAAGGTGAAAGGGAAAGGGATCCTAGCAGGAATGATGGTGGAACAGCAATGTCAGGAATTTCTGGGCATAATCCAGAAGATGCAGGATCATTTCATTACAAAGAGGAAGAAAGATCCTAAGTGGAGTATGAGGCAACCGTGGCTGACAAAGGAAGTCAGAGATAGAATAAAAATAAAAGAAAAGATGTATAAGATAGCAAAGAGTAGCGGGAAGCCAGAGGAGTTGGCAACTATCAAAGGACAACAGAAGATAGCATAAAGGGCAATACGGGCTGAAAAGATGAGGTATGAAACGAAGTTGGCCAAGAACATAAAGGACAGTAAAAGCTCCTATAGGTATGTTAAGAGAAAAAGATTAGTAAAGACAAATGTGGGTGCCTTGAAGGCAGAAACGGGTGAAATTATTATGGGTAACAAGGAAATGGCGGAAGAGTTGAACAGGTACTTCGGATCTGTCTTCACTAAGGAAGACACAAACAGTCTCCCAGATGTACTAGTGGACAGAGATCAAGAGAGACAGAGTGACTGAAAGAAATTTGCATTGGGCGAGAAATAATATTGGGTAGACTGATGGGACTGAAGGCTGATAAATCCCCAGGGCCTGATAGCCTGCATCCAAGGGTACTCAAGGAGGTGGCTCAAGAAATCGTGGACGCATTAGTGATGATTTTCCAATGTTCAATAGATTCAGGATCAGTTCCTGTGGATTGGAGGGTAGCTAATGTTATCCCACTTTTCAAGAAAGGAGCGAGAGAGAAAACAGGGAATTATAGACAACTTCGCCTGACATCGGTGGTGGGGAAGATGCTGGAGTCAATTATTAAAGAGGTAATAATGGCGCATTTGGATGGCAGTAAAAGGCTTGGTCCAAGTCAGCATGGATTAATGAAGGGAAATCCTGCTTGACTACTCTTCTGGAATTTTTTTAGGATGTGACAAGTAAAAGGGATGAAGGGGAGCCATGGATGTGGTGTATCTATACTTTCAGAAAGCCTTTGATAAGGTACCACATGGGAGGCTGGTGGCCAAAATTAGAGCACATGGTATTGGGCGTAGGGTATTGACATGGATAGAGAATTGGTTGGCCGACAGGAAGCAAAGAGTAGGAATAGACGGGTCATTTTCAGAACGGCAGGCAGTGGAGAGTGGAGTGCCGCAAGGCTCGATGCTGGGGCTGCAACTATTGAAAATATATATTAACGATTTGGATGATGAAATTAGTGGTATCGCTAGCAGGTATGCGGATGACAGAAAGCTGGGTGGCAGTGTGAACTGTGAAGAGGATGTTAAGAGGTTTCAGGGTGACCTGGACAGGTTGAGTGAGTGGGTAGATGCATGGCAGATGCAGTATAATATAGATAAATGTGAGGTTGCCCACTTTGGCGGCAAAAAATATGGAGGCAGGTTATTATCTCAATGGTGTCAGGTTAGGTAAAGGGAAAGTGCAACTAGACTTTGGTGTCCTTGTACACCAGTCACTGAACGTAAGCGTGCAGCACAGCAGGCAGTGAAGAAAGCTAATGGCAAGTTGGCCTTCATAACGAGAGGATTTGAGTACAGCAGCAAAGATGTCCTTCTGCAGTTGTATAGGGCCCTGGTGAGACCACATCTGGGGTATTGTGTTCAGTTTTGGTCTCCTAATGTGAGGAAGGACGACCTTTCTATTGAGGGAGTGCAGCATAGGTTCACAAGGTTAATCCACGGGGTGGCGGGACTGTGATATGAGGAAAGTTTGGAAAGACTCGGCTTGAAATGCCTGGAGTTCAGAAGGATGAGAGAAGATCTTATAGAGACATAAAATTATAAAAGGACTGGACAAGCTAGATGCAGGAAAAATGTTCCCAATGTTGGGCGAGTCCAGAACCAGGGGCCACATTCTGTAAGAATAAAGGGGAGGCCAGGGATGAAGGGCCTCGGCTATGAGGAGAGACTGAGCAGACTGGGGTTGTTTTCCCTGGAGCAGAGAAGGCTGAGAAGGGACATGATCGAGGTGTACAAGATCATGAGGGGCATAGATAAGGTAGATGGCGGGGAACTTCTTCCACTGGTGGAAGGTTCAACAACGAGGGGACATAGATACAGGGTAAGGGGAGGGAGGCTTCGGGGGGATGTGAGAAATAACTTTTTCACCCAGAGGGTGGTTGGAGTCTGGAACTCACTGCCTGGGGTGGTGGTGGAGGCGGGAACACTCACAACGTTTAAGAGGCATTTGGATGGGCACTTGAAATGCTACAACATTCAGGGCTACGGTCCAAATGCGGGAAAATGGGATTAAAATTAGACTGTGTTTGGTAACGGGCGGCACGGACACGATGGGCCGAAGGGCCTCTTTCTGTGCTGTCGGACTCTATGACTCTATTTAAACCTGAGATGCGAAGAAACATTTTCACCCAGAGAGTTGAGAATTTGTGGAATTCTCTGCCACAGAAGGCAGTGGAGGCTAATTCGCTGGATGAATTTAAAAGAGAGTTAGATAGAGCTCTAGGGGCTAGTGGAATCAAGGGATATGGGGCGAAGGCAGGCACGGGTTACTAATTGTGGATGAGCAGCCATGATCGCAATGAATGGCGCTGCTGGCTCGAAGGACCAAATAGCCTCCTCCTGCACCTATTTTCTATGTTTCTATATCCCTTTCAGAAGCTCATGGATTTGATTTACACCTTCATGTTTTCACTTCGTAAGTAAATATCAAGCCTTTGTGGCCCTCAATAAGTACAAAGTGCTGGAGTAACTCAGCAGGTCAGGCAGCATCTCTGGAGAAGGTGGACACGTACAAAGTGCTGGAGGAACTCAGCGGGTCAGGCAGCATCTCTGGAGAATGCGGACAGGGACACAAAGTGCTGGATTAACTCAGCGGGATAGGCAGCATCTCTGGAGAACGTGGACAGGTACAAAGTGCTGGAGTAACTCAGCGGGTCAGGCAGCATCTCTGGAGAATGCGGACAGGTACACAAAGTGCTGGATTAACTCAGCAGGTCAGGCAGCATCTACGGAGAACGTGGACAGGTACAAAGTGCTGGAGCAACTCAGCGTGTCAGGCAGCATCTCTGGAGAACGTGGACAGGTAAGGTACACATTTTTCATTCAGACGGTGATGGGTGCATGGAACAATCTGCCGGAGGAGATAATTGAGGCAGTGACTGTAACATTTAAAAGACATTGGATAGAACAGTTTTGGAGGGATATGGAGCAAACACAAGCAGGTGGGACTAGTGTCGATGGGGCATGTTGGTCGGTGTGGACAACCACACAATCTCCTCGCACACTAACACTATCCTACACACAATGGGGGACAATTTACAATTTAAACTAAGCCAATTAACCTACGTCAATTAACACACGCCGTTGGAGTGTGGGAGGAAACCGGAGCACCCGGAGAAAACTCACGCAGGTGACGTGGAGAATGAGCAAACTCCGTACAGGCTGCACCTGTGGTCGGGATCGAACCTGGGTCTCTGGCGCTGTGAGGCAGCAACTCTGCCGCTGTGCCACCCCATCTATTCTTCACTAGACTTGTGCATCTATATACTAAAACTCTCGTTTGTTTGTTTGTTCCTGAACTACAGCAAAAAGGTACATGATAGCTCCACAATTGTAGGCCCCCTTACTCACCGTCGTCCCTTTGGTGCTAATGGAAGGAGTTTCATTAAAATCGGTGTAATATTTTTAAAGTTATTCACATTTGAAAGTTTAAATCTATCTCACTGGGAGGGAGGAGGGAGGGAGGGAGGGGTTGGAGGGGGGGAGAAAGGGAGGGGGGGGAGGGGGAGGGAAGATAAGGAGGTTTGAGGCGGATGGAGTGGGGGGTGAGTGGAAGGAGGGGAAGCGAAGGGAGGGGGAGGGTGGGAGTAGGAGGATAAGGGAGGTTGAGGGAGATGGAGTGGGGGGAGGGGAAGGTGGGGGGAGGGGAAGGGTGGGAGGGGGAGGGGAGTGGGGAAGGGGGGAGTGGTAAGGGGATCAGCCCCCCTCATCCACCCGTCCCCCTCCATCCCCCTCCCTCCCTCCCTCCCTCCTCCGTCCCTAAGAGATAAATTTAAACTTTTAAATATGAATAACTTTTAAAATATAACACCGATTTCAATTAAACTGGACCAAGGGGACGACGGTGAGTAAGATGGGCCTAAAATTGTTGCGTTATCGTGTACCGTTTTGGCTGTAGTTCAGGAACAAACAAACAAGTTTTAGTATGTAGATGGCTGTATGGTAACTCAAATTTCACTGTACCTTAATTGGTACATGTGACAATAAATTGATCTTGAAATCGTGACCTTGAAGGTTCTCATTATTATACAAGTAGTGTACAAGGTCACGAGGGGCATGGATAAATTGAGCATTCACAGCTTTATCCCCCAGGATCGAGGATTCAAAATCGCATCGGCCTGGCCTTCAGCTGAGAAGGAGGAGATTTAAAAAGGGCTTTAGAGACAATATTTTCCACTCAAAGTTCATTCTACACTGATGAGCCAAAACATTATAACCACTGACAGGTGAAGTGAATAACATTGATTATCTTGTTACAGTGGCACCTGTCAAGAGATGGGATATATTAGGCAGCAAGTGAACAGTCAGTTCTTGAAGTTGATGTGTCGGATGCAGGAGAAATGGGCAGGAGTAAAGACCTGAGCGACTCTGACAGGGGCCAAATTGTTATGGCCAGACGACTGGGTCAGAGCATCTCTGAAATGGCAATGCATGTGGGGTGCTCCCGGTTAGCAGTGGTGAATACCGACTGACAGTGGTCCGAGGAGGGACAAACCACAAACTGGCAACAGGATGTTGGGCGCCCAAAGCTCATCAATGCACTAGAGCAATGAAGGCTATCCCGTCTGGTCCGAACCGACAGAAGGTCGACAGTGGCGCAAGTCACAGCAAATTGTAACGGTGGTCACGGGAGGAATATGGCACAATACGCAGTGCATCGCACCCTGCTGCGTATGGGGCTGCATAGCCACAGACCGGACAGAGTGCCCATGATGATATAATGTTTTGGCTCATCAATGTATATCTCGGTGAGCTGCCAGAGGAAGCTTTCAAAAGGACACAATCGTGGCTTTTATAAGATATTCAGACTGGAATATAATAGGAATATAATAGTTTCGTTTAGAGATACAACGTGGAAACATATAAAATAGGTGCAGGAGGAGGCCATTCGGCCCTTCGAGCCTGCACCGACATTCAATATGATCACGGCTGATCATCCACAATCAGTACCCAGTTCCTGCTTTCTCCCCATATCCCGTAATTCCGTTAGCCCTAAGAGGTAAATTTAACTCTTGAATTGGCCTCCACTGCCTTCTGTGGCAGAGAATTCCACAGATTCACAACTCTCTGGGTGAAAGCGTTTTTCTTCATCTCAGTCCTAAATGGCGTACCCCTTATTCTTAAACTGTGTGGCCCCTGGTTCTGGACTCCCCCAAACATCAAGAAAACTTTTCCTGCATCTAGCCTGTCCAATCCCTTAAGGATTTTATATGTTTCCAAAAATCCCCTCTCATCCTTCTAAATTCCAGTGAATACAAGTCCAGTCCATCCCTTCTTTCATCAAATGTCAGTCCCGCCATCCTGGGAATTAACCTGAACCTATGCTTCACTCCCTCAATAGCAAGAACGTCCTTCCTCAAATTAGACGACCAAAAAACAAATGGTAATATAGAAAATAGGTGCAGGAGGAGGCCATTCAGCCCTTTGAGCCAGCACCGGCATTCATTGTGATCATGGCTGATCATCCACAATCAGTAAAATTGTACCTGCCTTCTCCCCATATCCGTTGATTCCACTAAAAGAGATTATACTGGCAAAAATTCAACTTTTCCAATATCCTCTTTTCCAGTTGCCATTAATACACAGGTGCAGTAGGAGTGATCTCATGCAGACCCAACAGAACAGATCTTCCAGTCAGTATTTCCAGTTTAGTTGGTTGTTTATTGAGGTAGTTGTACAAAGAAAGAGTTGAACGTACCAGCATTCTGCATGCAAGTTGTAGCTGGTCACTCTGTACCTGGACTGGTGAGAACTGTATGCACTCCCTCAATTTGTGCCTGCCCTTTCCTATCCCCTCTGCTGTATGGTTCTTTATTTTGTTTTCTATCAAACTTGTTTTACACATAGGGTTGCCAACTATCGCACTCCCAATACAGGACAAGGTGACATCACCGCCCCGCGCCCCACGTGACCTCACCTAGCCAGCGGCCACGTGCTCCCTCTCCACCAATGGTGGCCGCCCGGGCCGGGAAGCAGGTTGCCATGAAACCTCGATAAGGTGAACACACTCGGCCCCGCTCCCTGAACACACTCCGTTAGCCTACACTGTCCGGACCTACAGTGTCAGGGCCTACAGCATCCCGGCCTCCACTTCCTGGGCCTACAGCGGCCCCCGGGCCTACAGTATCCATGCCTACACTGTCCTGGCCTACAGCGGCCCGACAACGTCCACGCCTGCACTGCGTCAGCCTACAGCGGCCCTCGGACCTGCAGCGGCCCTCGGGCCTACAGCGTCCGCGCCTACACTGTCCCGGCCTACAGCAGCCCAACAGCGTCCGCGCCTACATTGTCTCGGCCTACAGCGGCCCTCGGGCCTACACTGTCTCGGCCTACAGCGGCCCTCGGGCCTACAGCGCCTGCGCCTGCACTGTCTCGGCCTACAGTGGCCCTCGGGCCTACAGCGTCCGCGCCTACACTGTCCCGGTCTACGGCGGCCCAACAGCGTCCGCGCCTGCACTGTCTCGGCCTACAGCGGCCCTCGGGCCTACAGCGTCCGCGCCTACACTGTCTCGGCCTATAGCGGTCCGCGGGCCTAATACGGGACAAGGACGGTCCCGTACGGGACAAACCAATTTAGCCCAAAATACGGGATGTCCCTGCTAATACGGGTCAGTGGCCCTAATCACACTGCAACTGTGATGTCCATTTAAGATGACTTCAAGTCACAAAATCAAAGAGTGGTTAGTGTATCAGTTCATAATAGTCCACCTGTGGCTATCTAATGAAATCTGCAGTGACAAAACATGAACATTGATCATCCAAATAACACTCAACATGGATCGTGAAATATTGAGCCTTGTGATATGTTCTCCTGGAATATTTGCTTATTGACAAGCTCAGTTAATGGGCCACACTGTAAGGTATATCTAGGCAAAGTAATATGATGTGTCAACAATAAACAAATGGCCTCCACAGAGATGTTTAAAACATAATTCTGAGGCGTGTGATGGTTTAGCATTTTAATCTGTTTGTTTACAAATGCAACAAATCCAAATCAGCAGAAAACATGTACTAATATAAAAAAATAGTATAAGGGTTAATCTCGCACCTGCTCCACTATTCGATGAGCATGACTGATTAGTTTTAGTTTAGTTTAGAGACAGCGCAGAAGCAGGAACTTTGGCCCACCAAGTCCACGCCGATCAGCGATCCCTGCACACCACACACACCAAGGACAAATTTACATTTACAGCACGCCAATTAAACGACAAATCTGCATGCCTTTGGAGTGCGGGAGGAAACCGAAGCACCCGGAGAAAACCCACGCAGGTCACGGGAAGAACGTATAAACTCCGTACAGACAGGTCCTGTAGTCGGGATCAAACCCGGGTCTCTGGCGCTGTGAGGCAGCAACTCTACCGCTGTGCCCTTTGTCAGATTTCCAGCATCTAGATGTTATTATTATTATTATTCACCAAAGCCACAAAGAGAGCTGATTGCTAGAGAAACATAGAAACATAGGTGCAGGAGGAGGCCATTTGGCCCTTCGAGCCAGCACCGCCATTCATTGTGATCATGGTTGATCATCCACAATCAGTAACCTGTGGCTGCCTTCTCCCCATATCCTTTGGTTCAACTAGCCCCTGGAGCTCCATCTAACTCTCTTTTAAATTCATCCAGTGAATCGGCCTCCACTGCCTTCTGTGGCAGAGAATTCCCAAATTCACAACACTCTGGGGGGAAAAGTTTTTTCTCACCTCAGTTTTAAATGGCCTTCCCTTTGTTCTTAGACTGAGTATCCACTGGTTCTGGACTCCCCCAACATTGGGAACGTTTTTCCTGCATCTAGCAAACTTGTTATTGAACATGGCACGACTAGAGCAAGAGGAGGTTTCAGAGTTTCAGAATAGCATCAGCAAAAATCCCACAGGATTTTCAGAAAATAAAGGTCTTCATTTAATAGCTGCTAGTTTATTTTGTAACTGCAGGTAAAGACTGTATGTTAGACTGTTTAATAGACTATCATTTGACTCTCTCTGCCAAGAAAGCTAATTCACTGAATGAATTTAAAAGAGAGTTAGATAGAGCTCTAGGGGCGAGCGAAATCAAGGGATATGGGGAGAAAGCAGGCACGGGTTACTGATTGTGGAAGATCAGCCATGATCACAATGAATGGCGGTGCTGGCCCGAAGGGCCAAGTGGCCTCCTCCTGCACCTATTTTCTCTGTTTCTATTTTCTATGTCTCGTGTCAATAGAAGGAATTCTTGTCAATGTTAATATCCACCCGCATAACAGTCTGTCTTCTAATAAAACAAACGCGTTTTTAAAGAGATACAGCGCGGAAACGGGCCCTTCCCCCATCGTCTCCGCACCGACCATCGATCACCCATTCACACATTAGTTCAATGTTATCCCACTATTTCATCACAGAGGGTTAATCTATAAAACCCAATGTAGTTGAGGCTGAAGTATCGCTCCCTCATCTCCCCTCCCACAGCGCTCCCTCCCTCCCTCCTTATCGCCCCTCCCACAGCGCAGCACTCACTCACTCACTCACTCCCTCCCTCCCTCCCTCCGTCCCTCCCTCCCTCCTCACCTCCACTCGCTCTCCTTCCTCACCATCACTCCTTCCCTCCATACCTCCCCATCGCCCCTCCCTCCCTCCTCACCGCCCCTCCAACAGCGCCGCGCTCCCTCCTCACCGCCTCTCCCTCCCTGCCTCCCCTTCTTCCTCAGCACCCCTCCCTCCCTCCCTCCTCACCGCCCATCCCACAGGGCAACGCTCCCTCCTCACTGCCCCTCCCTCCCTCTCACCCTCCTTCCCTCCCTCCTCACCCTTCCTCCATCCCCCCCTCCGTCCCTCCTCACCGCCCCTCCCACAGTGCAGCACTCCCTCCCACAGTGCAGCACTCCCTCCCTCCCTCCTCACCGCCCCTCCAGCAGCACTGCGCTCCCACCTCACTGCCCCCCTCCCTCCTCCTCACCCTTCCACCCTCCCCTTCCCTCCTCACCACCCCTCCCTCACCCTTCCTCCCTCCCCCTCACCACCCATCCCTCACCCTTCCTCCCTCCCCCTCCCTCCTCACCCTTCCTCCCTCCTCACCACCCGTCCCTCCCTCCCTCCTACCATTTCCCCTCCCTCCCTCCTACCCCTTCCCCTCCCTCCCTCCTCCCTCACCGCCCCTCCCTTCTTCCCCCTTACTCCCCCTCCCCCACCCTCCGACCCATTCCCCTCCCTCCCTCCTCCCTCCGTCCCTCCCTCCTATCTCTTCCCCTCCCTCCCTCCTCCCTCACCGCCCCTCCCTTCTTCCCCCTTACTCCTCATCCCCCTCCGACCCATTTCCCTCCCTCCTCCCTCCATCCCTCCCTCCCTCCTACCCCTTCCCCTGCTTGGACTGGAACCACAGGTCCGCGTATTCCACTTCCTCGCCGCTGTGAACGATGTCTCTGCTCCTTGGCACCTCCTGCAGGTTGCTGTACACGGCCTCTTGCTCCCCCCCCTCGCCCGCTTCCCCTTCTCCTTCCAGCTCCCCTGGCGCCGGCCCGTCCTCTCCACTCCCCGCACGCTGCAAGGAAAGGGAAGCAGCAGTGGGTTTAGTACAGAGCAGTGTGGCATCCAATACCACCAGCGAGAAAGTCCACCACCCCTGAACAAACACACACCCAGGTTCAGCCATCTTGTTTATGTTCTCTCCCACTCTCTCTCACTCTCACTCTCTCCCTCTCTCTCTCCTTACTCACTCTCTTTCTCTCTCTCTCTCCCTTTCTCTTTCTCTCTCTCTTTCTAACTCTCTCTCTCTCTCGGTCACTTTCTCTCTCACACCCTCTCACTCTCCCGCTCCCTCACTTTCCCTCTCCCTCTCCCACTCTCTCCCTCTCTCTCTCACACACTCACTCTCTTTCTCTCTCTCTCTCCCTTACTCACTCTCTTTCTCTCTCTCTCTCTCCCTTTCTCTCACTCTCTCTCGCTCATTTTCTCTCTCACACTCTCACTCTCTCGCCCCCTCACTTTCCCTCTCCCTCTCCCTCTCCCTCTCCCACTCTCTCTCACACTCACTCTCTCTCCCTCTCAATTTCCATCTCTCTCATTCACTCAATTTCCCCCTCTCTCGCAAATTTTCTCTCACACTCTCTCCCTCTCTCTCTCTCTCTCACTTTTTCTCTCTCGCACAATTTCTCCCTGCCTCTCTCTCAAACGTTCTCTCATATTCTCTCTCTGCCCCTCTCTCATTTTCTCTCTCTCACATTCTCTCTCACACTCACTCTCGCTCCCCCTCTCTCCCACTTACTTTCTCTCTCCCTCTCCCACTGTCTCACACTCTCACTCTTTCTCTCTCCCTCTCCCACTGTCTCTCACACACTCTCTCTCTCCCTCTCTCTCACTTTCTCTCTCTCACACAATTTCCTCCCTCTCTCTCTCAAACTTTCTCTCACATGCTCTCTCTCCCTCTCTCTCATTTTCTCTCTCTCTCACTCTCTCTCCCTCCCACTCTCTCTCACGCTCTCATTCTCACTTTTTCTCTCACACTCTCACTCCCCCTCTCTCTCTCTCTCTCTCTCTCTCTTCCTTTCTCTCACTTACTTTCTCTCTCTAGCTCCGTCTCTCACATGCACTCTCTCTCACGCAGTTCGCACACTGTCTCTCTCACACACTCACTCAATCTCTCTCACATTTGCACTCTGTTTCACACTCTCTCTCTCTCTCTCTCACTTTCACCCCTCCCTCTCTCTCTCTCAAACCCATTCCTCTCCAGAGGTGCTGCCTGTCCCGTTGAATCACTCCAGCTTTTTGTGCCCACTTTGTCTCATCTGTGGTTGAGATTACGTGCAGAGATCCACTACCTGGTTGGTTGTACAGTGTGGGCAGTGCGTCACATTGGTGTCTTGGTTTCCTGAAGCCTTCTCCGAGGTCACATCTTCCCTCCTGGAGCAACAAGATTCAAGATTCAATTGATTGTCACATGCACCAGTTAAGTAGTGTTGCCAACTGTTCCATATTAGCCGGGACATCCCGTATTTTGGGCTAAATTGGTTTGTCCCGTACGGGACCGCCCTTGTCCCTTATTAGGCGGGGGCCACCGTAGGCTCAGACACTGTAGGCCCGGACGCCGTGGGTCCGGACACTGTAGGTCCGAACACTGTAGGTCCGGAGACCCGGGCACTGCCTAACGGAGATTGCATAGCATCCTGCCCTGCCTCACGACCGCCATTGTTGGAGCGGGAGCACGTGGCCGCTGGTGAGGTCACGTGGGGCGCGGGGCGATGACGTCACCTTGTCCCGTATGTGGGAGAGAGATAGTTGGCACCCCTACAATTAAGGTACAGTGAAATTTGAGTACAGCCATCTATATACTAAAACTCTCGTTTGTTTGTTTGTTTGTTCCTGAACTACAGCCAAAACGGTACAGAATAGCACAACAATTTTAGGCCCACCTTACTCACCATCATCCCTTTGGTGCTAATGGAAGAAGTTTCATTGAAATTGGTGTTATATTTTTAAAGTTATTAACATTTTAAAGTTTAAATCTATCTCCTAGGGAGGGAGGGGGAAGGGAGGGAGGGAGGGCTGGATGGAGGGCGAGGGAGGGTGGAGGATAAGGGGGGATGGAGTGCGGGGTGGGAAAGGGGGAAGGGGAAGGGGGAAGGGGGAGGGAAGGGGGAAGGGGAGGAGGGAGGGAGAGGGGAGAGAAGGAGGGGGAGGGAGAGAGGGGGGGAGGAGAGGGTGCTGCACCAATACAGGAGAGGTTTGGGCCCAATGGGCCCACTTGGTCCAGTACTAAGTAAAAAGCAACAAGACACACAGCCACATAAACTAAAATTTAATGCAACATCCACCACAGTGTATTCCACATTTCTCACTGTGATGGAAGGTAATAAAGTTCAATCAGCTTCCTCTTTGTTCACCCACGGTTGGGGCTGTTGAACCATCCACAGTCGCCACTGCCAACTGTCCAAGCCCTCGCGCTGGGATGATCGAAACTCCCACATCGGGACGGATGAAACACTCTCCGCAACATGGAGCTCCCGAGTCGGCTTCTTCTTACCAGAGATCACGGGCTTCATGGTGTTAAAGCCCACAGGCCCCGCAGTTGGAGCTCTCTGCAGTCGATCCTCGGCAAAAGATCGCAGTTCCGCGATGTTAACGTCCGTGCCGCGCCTTGAAGCGCCGGGCCGGTCTCCAGGAAAGGCCACCAACTCCTCGATGTTAGGCCGCAATGGGGACGGAGATACGGTAGAGAGAAAAATCGCATCTCCATCGAGGTAAGAGATTGAAAAAGTTTCCCCCAATTTCCCTCCCCCCCCCCCCCACACATAAAACAAAGGAAGAAACACGAAAACATACTTTGAAATGTACTTAAAATAACAAAAAAGAAAAGAAAGGACAGAAAGGCAGCCAATGCGGGTGGCGCCACCCGGTGTTTAGGCGACAGAAGTTCACACCAAGTTTACAGCACATCTGCTCATCAGCAAAGTCCAAGTGCAAATTTGCAGTTGTATTAGACGTTGGTCAGAAGATCATGAGGTCATTAATGATAGGAACAGAATTAGGCCATTCGGCCCATCAAGTCCACTTTACCATTCAATCATGGCTGACGTATCTCTCCCACCCAACCCCATTCTCCTGCCTTCTCCCCATAACCCCTGACCCACGTACAAATCAAGAACCTATCCGTCTCTGCTTTAAAAATATCCACTGACTTGGCCTCCATCGCCTTCTGTGGCTAAAAATCCCACAGATTCACCACCCTCTGACTAAAGAAATTCCTCCGAGTCTCCTTCCTAAAGGTACGACCTTTAATTCTGAGGCTGTGGCCTCTGGTCCTAGACTCCCTCCAGTGGAAACAACCTCTCCACATCCACTCTATCCAGCCCATTCACTCTATCCAGCCCATTCACTATTTATTAAATTTCAATTAGGTCCCCCCTCATCCTTCTAAACTCCAGCGAGTACAGGCCCAGTGCCGTCAAACGCTCATCATATGTTAACCCACTCATTCCTGGGATCGTTCTTGTAAACCTCCTCTGGACCCTCTCCAGAGCCAGCACATCCTTCCTCAGATATGGGGCCCAAAACGGTTCACAATAATTTAAACATCATCTGTTGCTGACTCTGTTTTCTTCTGAATTGCTCAACCTTTCAGTCTGAAGAAGGTCCCTACCCGAAATGTCACCTATTCCTTAATCCCTACGGATGCTGCCTGACCCGCTGAGTTACTCCAGCACTTTGTACCCGTCCACGTTCTCCAGAGATGCTGCCTGACCCGCTGAGGTACTCCAGCACTTTGTAGCTGCCCACGTTCTCCAGAGATGCTGTCTGACCCGGTGAGTTACTCCAGCACTTTGTACCTTTCCACGTTCTCCAGAGATGCTGCCTGACCCAGAGTTACTGCAGCATTTGGTTGGTACCTATCCATGTTCTCCAGAGATGCTGCCTGACCCGCTGAGTTACTCCAGCACTTTGTGTCTATGAACAGGAGTTAGCCTGGCGAAAGCAGTCATCAGAAGCAGATGACAAAGGGATGGATTTGGAAATAAAAATGTGGAATGTTTTACACTCACCTCTTTATATACTTGTAGATGAGGAACCCAGCTAGCTCAGCGATCAGTATTATCACTACTGTAAGCATAATACTTAAGCAAACCACTATCCAAATTCTGAAGCTCTGGCCTGTAAGAACAAACAGAGGTGTGTTTCAGTTTTTACAGTTTTGTTTCTTGTTTCGTGCACCGAGGTACAATGCAAAGCTTTTGTTGCGTGCTTTTCAGTCCCTCAATAGCAGGAATGTCCCTCAATATCTTCAACGGAAGATAAAAATTGATTACAATGTTTACACTGTGCCCTTCCACAGTGCACAGACACACAATAAAGGGAATAACGTTTAGTGCAAGGTAAAGCCAGCAAAGTCCGATCAATGATAGTTTGAGGCTCACCAATCAGGTAGTTAGGAGTTCAGGACCGCACTCTGGTTGTGGTAGGATGGTCCAGGTGCCTGATAACAGCTGGGAAGAAACTGTTCCCGAATCTGGTGATATGCATTTCCACACTTCTGTATCTCTTGCCTGATGGGAGAGGGGAAAAGAGGGAGTGGCCGGGGTGAGATTGGTCCTTGATTATCGGCCTTGCCGAGGCAGCGTGAGGTGTAGATGGAATCGACGGAAGGGAGGTTGGTTTGTGTGATGGTCTGGGCTGCGTCCACAACTCCCTGCAATTTCTTGCAGTTAGCATACGACAAAAGCTTTTCACTGTACCTCGGTACACATGACAATCAACTCAACTGAACTAAACTAACCACAGATACACTTTGAACCATCTTACCACAACCAGGGATCAGTGCGGAACTACTCTCTACCTCATTGGTGACCCTCAGACTATCGTTGACCGGACTTTGCTGGCTTTAGCTTGCACTAAACGTTATTCCCTTAACATGTGTCTAAACACTGTAACTGGCTCGATTGTAATCATGTTTAGCCTTTCCACTGACTGGTTAACACCCAACAAAATCTTTTTACTGTACTTCTTGGGCAGTGGTCTTGAAGGGAAGGATGCTCCTCAAACTGCAAAGCATCTTGGACAATACAGCTCACCCCCTCCATGACACACTGGTCACCCTGAGGAGCAACTTCAGCAGAAGACTGGTCCCACCAAGATGCAGCACAGAAGGCAACAGGAGATCCTTCTTCCCTGTGGCTATCAAACTGTACAGCTCCTCCCCTTTCTGTCGTGGGGTAGACTAAGACTGACGTCCCTCCCCATCACCCTTACTGAAAGTAAGCATGCAGGTACAGCTGGCAGTGAAGAAAGCTAATGACATGTTGGCCTTCATAACAAGCGGAGTTGAGTTTTGGAGCAAAGAGGTCTTTCTGCAGTTGTACAGGGCATTGGTGAGACAACACCTGGAGTATTGTGTGCAGTTTTCGTCTCCAAATTTGAGAAAGGACATTCCTGCTATTGAGGGAGTGCAGCGTAGGTTCACGAGGTTAATCTTCAGGATGGTGTGACTGTCATGTGTTGAAACAGTGGACCGAATGGGCTTGGATACACTGGAATTTAGAAGGATGAGAGGTGATCTTATTGAAACATATAAGATTATTAAGAGATTGGAGACGCTAGAGGCAGGAAACATGTTCCCGATGTTGGGGGAGTCCAGCACCAGGGGCCACATTTTAAGAATAAGGGGTTGGCTAATTAGAACGGAGATGAGGAAAAACGTTTTCACTCAGAGAGTTGTAAATCTGTGGAATTCTCTGCCTCAGAAGGCAGTGGAGGCCAACTCCCTGGATGCTTTCGAGAGAGAGTTAGATAGAGCTCTTAATGATAGTGGAGTCAAGAGATAAGGGGAGAAGGCAGGCACGGGTTACTGATTGTGGATGATCAGCCATGATCACATTGAATGGTGATGCTGACTCGAAGGGTTGAATGACTTACTCCTGCGCCTATTGTCTATTGTATCTCATGTAATCTTTGCACATCCCCCAAGCCTTTCCACTAGTCACTTTAATTTTATGTTTCATGTATTTTGTGTTTTGTGTATTTTGTGTTTTTATGACTGTTGGCCGATCAATTTCCCTCCTGGGATAAATAAAGTTCTATTATTTCGTATCGTATTGTAAAAGTTGCCCCACACATTTCGTTTATGATTTTTCCCTCTCACCTTAAAGCCATGCCCTCTCAACCTTGATACTTCCACCATGTGAAACAGATTTTGACTGTCTACCTTCTCTATGCATCTCATAGTTTTACATATTTAGAAACATAGAAAATAAGTGCAGGCGGAGGCCATTTGGCCCTTCAAGCCAGCACCGCCACTCAATGTGATCACGGCTGATCACCCACAATCAGTAACCCGTGCCTGCCTTCTCCCCATATCCCTTGATTCCTCTAGCCCCTAGAGCTCTATCTAACTCTCTTTTAAATTCATCCAGTGAATTGGCCTCCATTGCCTTCTGTGGGAGAGAATTCCACAAATTCACAACTTTCTGGGTGAAAAGGTTTTTTCACACTTCAGTTTTAAATGGCCTCCCCTTAATTCTTAGTCTGTGTGGCCCGTAGTTCGAGACTCCCCGAACATTGGGGCGGCACGGTGGCGCAGCGGTAGAGTTGATGCCTGACAGCAAATGCAGCGCTGGAGACTCAGGTTGGATCCTGACTACGGTCGCCGTCTGTACGGAGTTTGTACGTTCTCCCCGTGACCTGCGTGGGTTTTCTCCGAGATCTTCGGTTTCCTCCCACAATCCAAAGACGTACAGGTATGGAGATTAATTGGCTAGGCAAATGTAAAAATAGTCCCTTGGGTGACTTGGACAGGTTGTGTGAGTGGGCGGATACATGGCAGATGCAGTTTAATGTAGATAAGTGTGAGGTTATTCACTTTGGAAGTAAGTATAGAAAGGCAGATTATTATCTGAATGGTGTCAAGTTAGGAGGAGGGGGAGTTCAACGAGATCTGGGTGTCCTAGTGCATCAGTCAATGAAAGGAAGCATGCAGGTTCAGCAGGCAGTGAAGAAAGCCAATGGAATGTTGGCCTTCGTAACAAGAGGAGTTGAGTATAGGAGCAAAGAGGTCCTTCTACAGTTGTACCGGGCCCTGGTGAGACCGCACCTGGAGTACTGTGTGCAGTTTTGGTCTCCAAATTTGAGGAAGGATGTTCTTGCTATGGAGGGCGTGCAGCGTAGATTCACTAGGTTAATTCCCGGAATGGCGGGACTGTCGTATGTTGAAAGGCTGGAGCGATTGGGCTTGTATACACTGGAATTTAGAAGGATGAGGGGGGATCTTATTGAAACATATAAGATAATTAGGGGATTGGACACATTAGAGGCAGATAACATGTTCCCAATGTTGGGGGAGTCCAGAACAAGGGGCCACAGTTTGAGAATAAGGGGTAGGCCATTTAGAACGGAGATGAGGAAGAACTTTTTCAGTCAGAGGGTGGTGAAGGTGTGGAATTCTCTGCCTCAGAAGGCAGTGGAGGCCAGTTCGTTGGATGCTTTCAAGAGAGAGCTGGATAGAGCTCTTAAGGATAGCGGAGTGAGGGGGTATGGGGAGAAGGCAGGAACGGGGTACTGATTGAGAGTGATCAGCCATGATCGCATTGAATGGCGGTGCTGGCTCGAAGGGCTGAATGGCCTACTCCTGCACCTATTGTCTATTGTCTATTGTCTATTGTTCCATATATCCACCATCCTTTTGTGTGAAACAGTTACCCCTCAGATTCCTATTAAATCTTTGCCCCCTCACCTTGAACCCATGTCCTCTGGTCCTCGATTCCCCTACTCTGGGCAAGAGACTATGTGCGTCTACCCGATCTATTCCCTTCATGATTTTGTACACCACTATAAGATGAGGACCCCTCATCCTCCTGAGCTCCAAGGAATAGAGTCCCAGCCTGCCCCAACTTCTCCCTGTAGCTCAGGCCCCCCGAGTCCTGGTAACATCCTCGCAAATCTTCACTGTACTCTTTCCTGCTTGACGACATCTTTCCTCTATTTCCTCTCTCCTCTTCAAAGATGAGGTAGGTCAGATAAAATTATTTGAAGCATTGTGTACTGTTCTGGGCACCCCACTACAGGAAGGATGTGGCGAGGATACAGAATGCTGCCAGGATTAGAGAGTACTAGACCAAGTGGACCCGTTGGACCCAAACCTCTCCTGCATTGGTGCAGCACCCTCTCCTCCCCCACTCCCGTTCCCCCTTCCCCTCTCTTCCCTCCCCCTCCTCCCCTCCTCCCCTCCATCCCTCCCTCCCTAGGAGATAGATTTAAATTTTAAAATGTGAATAACTTTAAAAATATAACACCGATGTGCAAGATACATCTTCTGGATGCACTGGGACGCATCCTCAGTGATGTGACTTGGGGTAATCGGGTGTTTCGGGTCCCACAACATCAGACACCCTCGCCCAGGCGACCCAGCCAGGTTTGATCAGGCCCCGACTTGCGTCCCAGCAGCAACTGCCCACGGATCAGCCCTCTTAATCCAAAGCCATTGAAAGTTTCAATTTCAACGAAACTTCTTCCATTAGCACCATAGGGATGACAGTGAGTAAGGTGGGCTTAAAATTGTCGCGCTATCATGTACCGTTTCAGGAACAAACAAACAACCAAACACGAGTTTTAGTATATAGATTAGCAATAAGGAGTTTTAAGGGTGGCACAGTGGTGCAGCGGGTAAAGTTGCCCCCTCACAGCACCAGAGAGCCGGGTTCGCTCCTGACCACTGGTGCTTGTCTGTACGGAGTTTGTAAGTTCACTCCATGACCTACATGGGTTTTCTCCGGGTGTTCCGGCTTCCTCCCACACCCCAAAGACGCACAGGTGTGCAGTTTAATTGGCTTGGTATATTTGTAAATCTTTCCTAATGTGTACGGGATACCGTTCGTGAACGGGCGATTGCAGGTCAGCGTGGGGACAATGGGCCGAAGGGCCTGTTTCCGCGCTGTATCTCTAAACTAAACTAAAGAAGAGTTTGGAAAGATTTGGATTGTTTTCCATGGAGTTCATAAGGCCATGTGATAGGAGCTGAAATTGGCCTTTCGTCCCATAAAGTCTACTCCACCTTTCAATCATGACAGATCTATCACTCCAACCTAATCCCATTCTCCTGCTTTCTCCCCATAACCTCTGATACCCGTACGAATCAAGAATCTATCTGTCTCTGCCGATCCATTGACAAACACCTCCACAGCGGTCTGTGGCAAAGAATTATAGACAATAGACAATAGACAATAGGTGCAGGAGGAGGCCATTCAGCCCTTCGAGCCAGCACCGCCATTCAATGCGATCATGGCTGATCACTCTCAATCAGTACCCCGTTCCAGCCTTCTCCCCATACCCCCTCACTCCGCTATCCTTAAGAGCTCTATCCAGCTCTCTCTTGAAAGCATCCAACGAACTGGCCTCCACTGCCTTCTGAGGCAGAGAATTCCACACCTTCAGCACTCTCTGACTGAAAAAGTTCTTCCTCATCTCCGTTCTAAATGGCCTACCCCTTATTCTCAAACTGTGGCCCCTTGTTCTGGACTCCCCCAACATTGGGAACATGTTATCTGCCTCTAATGTGTCCAATCCCCTAATTATCTTATATGTTTCAATAAGATCCCCCCTCATCCTTCTAAATTCCAGTGTATACAAGCCCAATCGCTCCAGCCTTTCAACATACGACAGTCCCGCCATTCCGGGAATTAACCTAGTGAATCTACGCTGCACGCCCTCCATAGCAAGAACATCCTTCCTCAAATTTGGAGACCAAAACTGCACACAGTACTCCAGGTGCGGTCTCACCAGGGCCCGGTACAACTGTAGAAGGACCTCTTTGCTCCTATACTCAACTCCTCTTGTTACGAAGGCCAACATTCCATTGGCTTTCTTCACTGCCTGCTGAACCTGCATGCTTCCTTTCATTGACTGATGCACTAGGACACCCAGATCTCGTTGAACTCCCCCTCCTCCTAACTTGACACCATTCAGATAATAATCTGCCTTTCTATACTTACTTCCAAAGTGAATAACCTCACACTTATCTACATTAAACTGCATCTGCCATGTATCCGCCCACTCACACAACCTGTCCAAGTCACCCTGCAGCCTTATTGCATCTTCCTCACAATTCACACTACCCCCCAACTTAGTATCATCTGCAAATTTGCTAATGGTACTTTTAATCCCTTCGTCTAAGTCATTAATGTATATCGTAAATAGCTGGGGTCCCAGCACCGAACCTTGCGGTACCCCACTGGTCACTGCCTGCCATTCCGAAAGGGACCCATTTATCCCCACTCTTTGCTTTCTGTCTGTCAACCAATTTTCTATCCATGTCAGTACCCTACCCCCAATACCATGTGCCCTAATTTTGCCCACTAATCTCCTATGTGGGACCTTGTCGAAGGCTTTCTGAAAGTCGAGGTACACCACATCCACTGACTCTCCCTTGTCAATTTTCCTAGTTACATCCTCAAAAAATTCCAGTAGATTTGTCAAGCATGATTTCCCCTTCGTAAATCCATGCTGACTCGGAATGATCCCGTTACTGCTATCCAAATGCTCAGCAATTTCGTCTTTTATAATTGACTCCAGCATCTTCCCCACCACTGATGTCAGACTAACTGGTCTATAATTACCCGTTTTCTCTCTCCCTCCTTTCTTAAAAAGTGGGATAACATTTGCTATCCTCCAATCCACAGGAACTGATCCTGAATCTATAGAACATTGAAAAATGATCTCCAATGCTTCCACTATTTCTAGAGCCACCTCCTTAAGTACTCTGGGATGCAGACCATCAGGCCCTGGGGATTTATCAGCCTTCAGTCCCATCAGTCTACCCAAAACCATTTCCTGCCTAATGTGGATTTCCTTCAGTTCCTCCATCACCCTAGGTTCTCCGGCCCCTAGAACATTTGGGAGATTGTGTGTATCTTCCTCAGTGAAGACAGATCCAAAGTAACGGTTTAACTCGTCTGCCATTTCTTTGTTCCCCATAATAAATTCCCCTGCTTCTGTCTTCAAGGGACCCACATTTGCCTTGACTATTTTTTTCCTCTTCACGTACCTAAAAAAACTTTTGCTATCCTCCTTTATATTATTGGCTAGTTTACCCTCGTACCTCATCTTTTCTCCCCGTATTGCCTTTTTAGTTAACTTTTGTTGCTCTTTAAAAGAGTCCCAATCCTCTGTCTTCCCACTCTTCTATGCTATGTTATACTTCCTCTCCTTAATTTTTATGCTGTCCCTGACTTCCCTTGTCAGCCACAGGTGTCTCTTACTCCCCTTAGAGTCTTTCCACCTCTTTGGAATAAATTGATCCTGCAACCTCTGCATTATTCCCAGGAATACCTGCCATTGCTGTTCTACCGTCTTCCCTGCTAGGGCCTCCTTCCAATCAATTTTGGCCAGCTCCCGCCTCATGCCTCTGTAATCCCCTTTGCTATACTGTAATACCGACACTTCCGATTTTCCCTTCTGCCTTTCCATTTGCAGAGTAAAACTTATCATGTTGTGATCACTGCCTCCTAATGGCTCTTTTACCTCTAGTCCCCTTATCAGATCAGGATCATTACACAACACTAAATCCAGAATTGCCTTCTCCCTGGTAGGCTCCAGTACAAGCTGTTCTAAGAATCCATCTCGAAGGCACTCTACAAACTCTCTTTCCTGGGGTCCATTTCCAACCTGATTTTCCCAGTCTACCTGCATGTTGAAATCTCCCATAACCACCGTAGCATTACATTTTTGACACGCCAATTTTATCTCCTGATTCAACTTGCACCCTATGTCGAGACTACTGTTTGGGGGCCTATAGATAACTCCCATTAGGGTCTTTTTACCCTTACAATTTCTCATTTCTATCCATACTGATTCAACATCTCCTGATTCTATGTCACCCCTTGCAAGGGAATGAATATCATTCCTTACCATCAGAGCAACCCCACCCCCTCTGCCCACCTGTCTGTCTTTTCTATACGTTGTGTACCCCTGAATATTCAGTTCCCAGCCCTGGTCCTCTTGTAGCCATGTCTCAGTGATCCCTACAACATCATACTTGCCCATGACTAACTGAGCCTCAAGCTCATCCACTTTATTTTTTATACTACGGATGCCGGCGGAGGTGGTTGAGGCTGGGACTATCCCAGCATTTAAGAAACAGACAGGTACATGGATGGGACAGGTTTGGAGGGATATGGGCTAAACGTGGGCAGTTGGGACTAATGTAGCTAGGACATGTAGGGCGTTGAAAGCAAGTTAAGCCGAAGGGCCAGTTTCCATGCTGTATCACTCTATGACTATATGACTATGACTCTATGGCTCTCTATGAGATGGCAGGAGATTGGGGTTAGAAGGGAGAGATAGATCAGCCATGATTGAATGGTGGAGTAGACGGCCATTCGGTAGGGTTGCCAACTGTCCCATATTAGTTGGGCATCCCGTATTTTGGGCTAAATTGGTTTGTCCCATACGGGACCGCCCTTGTCCTGTATTAGGCCTGGACAGCGCTGTAGGCCCGGACGCCGTAGGCCGGACGCCGTAGGCCCGGAAACTGTAGGTCCAGACAGTGCAGGCCCGGGCACAGCCAGTAGCCTCGACATAGGGTGCAATTTGAATCAAGAGCTAAAATTGGCATGTCGCAAAGGTAATGCTACGGTGGTTATGGGAGATTTCAACATGTAGGTAGACTGGGAAAATCAGGTTGGTAATGGACCCCAGGAAAGACAGTTTGTGGAGTGCCTCCGAGATGGATTCTTAGAAAAGCTTGTACTGAAGCCTACCAGGGAGAAAGCAATTCTGGACTTAGTGTTGTGTAATGAACCTGATCTGATAAAGGGACTCAAGGTAAAAGAGCCATTAGGAGGCAGTGATCACAATATGATGTTTTACTCTACAAATTGAGTAGGAGAAGGGAAAGTCGGAAGTGTCAGTATTACAGTATAGCAAAGGGGATTACAGAGGCATGAGGCAGGAGCTGGCCAGAATTGACCGGAAGGAGGCTCTAGCAGCAAAGAGGGTGGAACAGCAATGGCAGGTATTCCTGGGAATAATGCAGAAGTTGCAAGATCAATTTATCCCAAAAAGGAGGAAAGATTCTAAGGGGAGTAAGACGCACCCGTGGCTGACAAGGGAAGGCAAGGACAGCATAAAAATGAAAGAGAAGAAGTTTAACATTGCAAAGAAGAGTGGGAAGCCAAAGTATTGGGATTCTTTTAAAGAGCAACAGAAGATGACTGAGAAGGCAATAGGGGGAGGAAAGATGAGGTACGAGGGTAAACTAGCCAATAATATAAAGGAGGATAGTAAAAGCTTTTTTAGATATGTAAAGAGGAAAAAAATAGTCAAGGCAAATATGGGTTCCTTGAAGACAGAAGCAGGGGAATTTATTATCGGGAACAAGGAAATGGCAGACGAGTTGAACCAGTACTTTGGATCTGTCTTCACTAAGGAAGATACAAGCAATCTCCCAGATGTTCGTGTGGCAAGAGACCTAGGGTGATGGAGGAACTGAATGAAATCCACATTAGGCAGGAAATGGTGTTGGGTAGACTGATGGGACTGAAGGCTAATAAATCCCCAAGGCCTGATGGTCTGCATCCCAGAGTACTTAAGGAGGTGGCGCTAGAAATTGTGGACGCATTGGTGATCATTTTCCAATGTTCTATAGATTCAGGATCAGTTCCTGTGGATTGGAGGGTAGCTAATGTTATCCCATTTTTTAAGAAAGGAGGGGAGATAAAACGGGACCGGTTAGTCTGACATCAGTGGTCGGGGAGATGCTGGAGTCAATTATAAAAGACGAAATTGCGGAGCATTTGGATAGTAGTAACAGGATCGTTCCGAGTCGGCATGGATTTACGAAGGGGAAATCATTCTTGACTAATCTTCTGGAATTCTTTGAAGATGTAACTAGGAAAATTGCCAGGGGAGAGCCGGTGGATGTGGTGTAGCTCGACTTTCAGAAACCCTTCGACAAGGTCCCACACAGGAGATTAGTGGACAAAATTAGAGCACATGTTATTGGGGGTAGGGGACTGACATGGATAGAAAATTGGTTGACAAACAGACGAGAGTGGGGATAAATGGGTCCCTTTCAGAACGGCAGGCAGTAACTAGTGGGGTACCGCATGGCTCGGTGCTGGGACAGCAGCTATTTACAATGTACATTAATGACTTGGATGAATGGATTAAGAGTACCATTAGCAAATTTGCAGATGATACAAAGCTGGGTGGTAGTGTGAACTGTGAGGAAGATGCTATGAGGTTGCAGGGTGACTTGGACAGGTTATGTGAGTGGGCGGATGATTGGCAGATGCTGTTTAATGTGGATAAGTGTGAGGTTATCCACTTTGGTGGTAAGACAAGGAAGGCAGATTATTATCTGAATGGTGTCAAGTTAAGAAGAAATCTGGGTGTCCTAGTGCACCAGTCACTGAAAGGAAGCATGCAGGTACACAAGGCAGTGAAGAAAGCCAATGGAATGTTGGCCTTCATAACACGAGGAGTTGAGTATAGGAGCAAAGAGGTCCTTCTACAGTTGTACAGGGCCCTAGTGAGACCGCACCTGGAGTATTGTGTGCAGATTTGGTCTCCAAATTTGAGGAAGGATATTCTTGCTATTGAGGGCGTGCAGCGTAGGTTTACTAGGTTAAATCCCGGAATGGCGGGACTGTCGTATGTTGAAAGACTGGAGCTACTAGGCTTGTATACACTGGAATTTAGAAGGATGAGAGAGGATCTTATTGAAACATATAAGATTATTAAGGGGTTGGACACGTTAGAGGCAGGAAACATGTTCACAATGTCGAGGGAGTCCAGAACCAGGGGCCACAGTTTAAGAATAAGGGGTAGGCCATTTATAACAGAGATGGAAAAAAACATTCAGTCAGAGGGTTGTAAATCTGTGGAATTCTCTGCTTCAGAAGGCAGTGGAGGCCAGTTCTCTGAATGGTTTCAAGAGAGAGCTAGATAGAGCTCTGAAGGATAGCGGAGTCAGGGGGTATGGGGAGAAGGCAGGAACGGGTACTGATTGAGAATGATCAGCCATGATCATATTGAATGGTGGTGCTGGCTCGAAGGGCCGAATGGCCTCCTCCTGCACCTATTTTTTTTGTTTCTATGTTGCAAGAGGGGTGAGAATGTGGGAGAGAGGCAGACATACAATAATGTCCCTGAATTATATTCCACTGACTTCTCATTGATGTTCGGAGAGACATGAGGGTCATAGTCCCTTCCCCTGCCCCGTGTTCATTCTCCGCCACACACTGATAGTCCCCAGCATCCTGCGTTGTCACCCGAAGGATTTTCAACCACAGCTCGTTGCTGGAACTTGTTGTGTTCAGCGTGACACCGCGATGTCGCCACGTCAGGTTGGACGCCGGGAAACTCTGGACGGAGCAGAGGAACGCTGCGGAGATTCCTTCCTTTACACTCGCCGTGGAATTGTTCACGTTGTTGGGGGAAGTGATTGAGAAATTCTGTGGCGCATCTAAAGACAAGCGAAGATTTGAACTTAAGTTAACACGGCAGAATTCCACATGCCAACCAGGAGAATACGGAGAGAAAAGATGAAGTACGAATGTAACCACTCTGAAGAAGGGTCTTGACGGCATAGGGCCCTGGTGAGACCACATCTGGAGTATTGTGTGCAGTTTTGGTCTGCCAACTTGAGGAAGGACAGCCTTGTGATTGAGGGAGTGCAGCGTAGGTTCACCAGGTTAAACCCCGGGATGGCGGGACTGTCATATGTCATAAAGATTGGAAAGACTGGGCAGTTTAGAAGGATGAGACTGGAGTTTAGAAGGATGAGAGGGCATCTTAGAAAGAAAGGAAAAATGTTCCCAATGTTGGGGGAATCCAGAACCAGGGGGCACACAGTCTAAGAATAAAGGGGAGGCCATTTAAAACTGAGATGAGAAAAAGCTTTTGCACCCAGAGAGTTGTGAATTTGTGGAATTCGCTGCCACAAAAGGCAGTGGAGGCCAATTCACTTGATGAATTCAAACGAGTGTTAGATAGAGCTCATGGGGCTGGTGGAATCAAGGGATATGGGGAGAAAGCAGGCAAGGGTTACTGATTGTGGTTGATCAGCCATAATCACAGTGAATGCGGTGCTGGCTCGAAGGGCCAGATGGCCTCCTCCTGCACCTATTTTCTAGGGTTCTATGTTTCTAATGTCAGACAGGCAACATACAGGTGGGGAACACAAGACTAGATGTGAGCGGCACGGTGGCGCAGCGGATAGAATTGCTGCCTCACAGCGCCGGAGACCCGGGTTCCATCCTGACCATCGGTGCCTGTCTGTACGGAGTTTGCAAGTTCTCCCCGTGACCTGCGCGGGTTTTCTCCGGGATCTTGAGGATGTGTGTGTGCGTGTGTGAGTGAGAGCGTATTTGTGAGAGAATGTGTGTGTGCTTGAGTGAGTGTGAGTGTGTGTGTTTGAGTGAGTGTGAGTGTGTGTGAGAGAGTGTGTGTGTGTGAGAGAGGGTGAGAGTGTGTATGTGTTTCGGTGAGTGTGTGTGTGAGAGATGGTGTTCGTGTGTGGGACAGAGAGACAAGGGCGGTCACGGTGGTGCAGCGGTAGAGTTGCTGCCTTACAGCAAAAGCCGTGCCGGAGACCCGGGTTCAATCCCGATTACGGATGCTGTCTGTACGGAGTTTGTACATTCTCCCCGCAATCTGCGTGGGTTTTCTCTGAGATCTTCGGTTTCCTCCCACACTGCAGGTTTGCGGGTTAATTGGCTCGGTGAATGTAAACATTGTCCCTAGTGTGTGGAGGATGGTGTTCGTGTGCGGGAATTACTGGTCGGCGCGGACACATTGGGCCAAAGGGCCTGTTTCCGCGCTGTATCTCTAAACTAAGAATGTGTGTGTGTGAGAGAGAGTGAGTGTGAATGTGTGTGTGAGTGGATGTGTGTGAGTGAGTGTGTGTGTGAGAGAGTGTGTGTGAGTGAGCGAGTGTATGTGTGAGAGAGTATGTGTGAGAGAGTATGTATGTGTGTATCAGTGAGTGTGTGAGAGGGTGTGTGTGAGAGAGCGAGTGAGAGTGTGTGGTGTGTTTGTGTGAGTGTGTGTGGGAGATGTTCGTGTGTGAGACAGAGAGTAAGTGTGTGTGTATGAGTGAGTGTGTGTGTGAGAGGGTGAGAGTGTGTTTGAATGAATATGTGTGTGAGATGGTTTTCATGTGTCAGACAGAATGTGTGTGTGAGAGAGAGGGTGAGTGAGTGAGAGAGAGAGAGAGAGAGCGCGAGAGAGGGTTCGTGTGTGTGTGCGCGTGTGAGTGTGTGAGTGTGTGTGTGCGTGTGTGAGTGCGTGTGTGAGTGTGTGAGTGTGTGTATGTGTGTGTGTGTGTGAGTGTGTGTGTGTGAGTGCGTGTGTGTGTGTGTGTGAGTGTGTGTATGTGTGTGTGTGTGTGAGTGTGTGTGTGTGAGTGCGTGTGTGTGTGTGTGTGAGTGTGTGTGTGTGTGTGTGTGTGTGAGTGTGTGTGTGTGTGTGTGTGTGTGTGTGTTCATGGCCCAATAATCTATCTGCCTTTATAGAGATGTGTTAGTGTGTGAGTATTCACATTCTACAGTGAGGGTCACATCCCTCTCTGCTGTCCCGTGTTCATTCTGCGCCACACACTGATAGACCCCAGCGTCCCTCAGCATCAGCTGAGGGAACTCCATCCACAGCTCGTTGCTGGAAGGTGTTGTGTTCATCGTGACACCGAGATGTCCCCACGTCAGGTTGGACGCTGGGAAACTGTGGACCGAGCAGAGGATCGCTGCAGAGTTTCTTTCTTTTACACTGACCCAGGAACTGTTCACATTGTGGGGGGAAGTGATGGAGAGATTCTGGGGGGCATCTGCAAACAGATAAAATTTAGCAACCAGTTTCACGGCACTTTCAATGATCCTTGGATTATAAAAGACTTTAGTCTTTAGACTTGAGATACAGCACGGAAACGGGCCCTTCGGCCCACCAAGACCGTGCCGACCATCGATCGCCCGTTCACATTCTAGTTATGTGTTTAGTTGAGAGAAACAGTGCGGAAACAGACCCTTCAGCTCAACGAGTCCACGCCGACCGTGGTCAGTGGCTCTAATCCAGGCAAGGAGACTCGACCGGGGAGACTGAAGTCGGGAAGAGCCATAGTAGTGGGTGACTCCATTGTCTGAGGTACGGACATTAGATTCTGTGGCGACAGGCGGGATTCGAGGATGGTCTGTTGCCTCCCTGGTGCCAGGATTCAAGACATCACGGAGCGGCTTCAGAACATCCTAGCGAGGGAAGGCGATCAAACGGAAGTAGTTGTGTACGTGGGAACGAACGACATCGGGAGGAAGAGGAAGGAGGTACTGCAACGTGAGTTTAGAGAGTTAGGAAGAAGACTGAGAAGTAGGACGTGGAAGGTGGTTGTCTCTGGACTGTTACCTGTACCTCGTGCTGGTGAGGGCAGGAACAGAGAGATCGGGGATATGAATGTTTGGCTGAGGGGTTGGTGCAGGGAGCAGGGATTTAGATTTCTAGACCATTGGGATCTCATCTGGGGTAGGGGTGACCTGTACAAAAGGGACGGGTTACACCTTAACAGCAGGGGGACCAACATTCTGGCAGGCAGGTTTGCTAGTGATACACGTGTGGCTTTAAACTAAGTAATAGGGGGTAGGGGGGAGGGGTTGACAAATTGGGAATTATGAAGATGGAGTTAAAGGGGAGGCGAATACAGGAGAAATTGCAAAGGACTCTCGAATAAATTGGAAGGAAAGTTCCAGATGGGATAAGAGAGTAAGGTCAGGGCCAATGGTGAGAGGGGAGGTGAATACCGAAGTTAAAGTGCTGTATTTAAATGCGGAAAGTATAAAAAATAAAGTGGATGAGCTTGAGGCTCAGTTAGACATTGGCAAGTATGACGTTGTGGGAATTACAGAGACATGGCTACAAGAGGACCAGGGCTGGGAACTGAACACTCAGGGGTATACGACCTATTGAAAAAACAGACACATGTGCAGAGTGGGTGAGGTTGCTCTGTAGGTAAGGAATGTTATTGACTCCCTTGCAAGGGGTGACAGAGAATCAGGAGATGTAGAATCAGTATGGATAGAAATGAGAAATTGTACGGGTAAGAAGACCCTGATGGGAGTTATCTACAGGCCCCCAAACAGTAGCCTCGACAAAGGGTGCAAGTTTGCAAGTTGAATCAAGAGCTAAAATTGGCATGTCGAAAATGTAATGCTCCGGTGGTTATGGGAGATTTCAGCATGCAGGTAGACTGGGAAAATCAGGTTGGTACTGGACCCCAGGAAAGGGAGTTTGTGGAGTGCCTCCGAGATGGATTCTTAGAACAGCTTGTACTGGAGCCTAACAGGGAGAAGGCAATTATGAATTTAGTGTTGTGTCATGAACCTGATTTGATAAGGGAACTCAATGTAAAAGAGCCATTAGAGGCAGTGATCATAATATGATAAGTTTCACTCTACAAATTGAAAGGGAGAAGGGAAAATCGGAAGTGCCAATATTACAGTATAGCAAAGGGGATTACAGAGGCATGAGGCAGAAGCTGGCCATTTTTGACAGGAAGGAGACCCAAGCAGGGAAGATGGTGGAACAGCAATCCAAGGTATTCATGGGAATAATGCCGAAGTTGCAGGATCAATTCATCTCAAAGAGGAGGAAAGATTCTAAGGGGAGTAAGAGGCACCCGTGGCTGACAAGGGAAGTCAAGGACAGCATAAAAACAAAGGAGAATAAGTATAACATCGCAAAGAAGAGCGGGAAGCCAGAGGATTGGGACTCTTTTAAAGAGCAACAAAAGATAAGTAAAAAGGCAACACGGGGAGAAAAGATAAGGTACGAAGGTAAGCTGCCCAATAATATAAAGGAGGATAGTAAAAGCGTATTTAGGTATGTGAAGAGGAAAAAAATAGTTAAGGCAAATGTGGGTCCCTTGAAGACAGAAGCAGGGGAATATCTTTCGGGGAACAAGGAAATGGCAGACCAGTTGAACTGGTACTTCACTAAGGAAGATACAATCTCCCAGATGTTTTAGTGGCCAGTGATCCTAGGGTGACGGAGGAAATGAAGGAAATTCACATTAGGCAGGAAATTGTGTTGGGTAGATCGATGGGACTGAAGGCTGATAAATCCCCAGGGCCTGATGGTCTGCATCGCAGGGTATTTAAGGAGGTGGCTCTAGAAATCATGCATGCATTGGTGATCATTTTCCAATGTTCTATAGATTCAGGATAAGTTCCTGTCGATTGGAGGGTAGAGAATGTTATCGCACTTTTTAAGAAAGGAGGGAGAGAGAAAACAGGGAATTATAGACCAGTTAGTCTGACATTCGTGGTGGGGAAAATGCTGGAGTCAATTATAAAAGACGAAATTGCGGAGCATTTGGATAGCAGTAACAGGATCGTTCGGGGTCAGCATGGATTTACGAAGGGGATATCATGCTTGACTAATGTTCTGGAATTTTTTGAGGATGTAACTAAGAAAATGGACAGGGGAGAGCCAGTGGATGTGGTGTACCTTGACTTTCAGACAGCCTTCGACAAGGTCCCACATAGGAGATTAGTGGGCAAAATTAGAGCACATGGTATTGGGGTAGGGTACTGACATGGATAGAAATTTGGTTCGCAGACAGAAAGCAAAGAGTGGGGATAAATGGGTCCCTTTCAGAATGGCAGGCAGTAACTAGTGGGGTACCGCAAGGCTCAGTGCTAGGACTGCAGCTATGTACAATATACATTAATGACTTGGATGAAGTGATTAAAAGTAACATTAGCTAATTTGCAGATGACATAAAGTTGGGTGGCAGTGTGAACTGTGAGGAAGATGCTATGAGGTTGCAGGGTGACTTGTACAGGCTGTGTGAGTGGGCGGATGCTTGGAAGATGCAGTTTAATGTGGATAAGTGTGAGGGTATCCACTTTGGTGGTAAGAATAGGAAGGCAGATTATTATCTGAATGGTGTCAAGTTAGGAAAAGGGGACGTACAACGAGATCTGGGTGTCCTAGTGCATCAGTCACTGAAAGGAAGCATGCAGGTACAACAGGCAATGAAGAAAGCCAATGGAATGTTGGCCTTCATAACACGAGGAGTTGATTATAGGAGCAAATAGGCCCTTCTGCAGTTGTACAGTGCCCTAGTAAGACCGCACCTGGAGTACTGTGTGCAGTTTTGGTTTCCAAATTTGAGGAAGGATATTCTTGCTATTGAGGGCGTGCAGCGTAGGTTTACTAGGTTAATTCCCGGAATGGCGGGACTGTCGTATGTTGAAAGACTGGAGCCACTAGGCTTGTATACACTGGAATTTAGAAGGATGAGAGCGGATCTTATTGAAACATATAAGATTATTAAGGGGTTGGACACGTTAGAGGCAGGAAACATGTTTCCAATGTTGGGGGCAGTTCAGAACCTGGGCCACAGTTTTAGAATAAGGGGTAGGCCATTTAGAACAGAGATGAGGTAAACCTTTTTCAGTCAGAGGGTTGTAAATATGTGGAATTCTCTGCCTCAGAAGGCAGTGGAGGCCAGTTCTCTGAATGCTTTCAAGAGAGAGCTAGATAGAGCTCTTAAGGATAGCGGAGTCAGGGGGTATGGGGAGAAGGCAGAAACCGGGTACTGATTGAGAATGATCAGCCATGATCACATTGAATGGTGGTGCTGCCTCGAAGGGCCGAATGGCCTACACCTGCCCCTATTGTCTATTGTCTATTGCGTATGGTACTGGCTGGAAGGGCCAAATGGCCTCCTCCTGCACCTATTTTTTTATGGTTCTATGTTTCTAATGTCAGACAGGCAACATACAGGTGGGGAACACAAGACTAGATGTTGGCGGCACAGTGGCGCAGCGGTAGAGTTGCTGACTTACAGCAAAAGCAATGCCGGAGGCCCGGGTTCGATCCCGACTACCGTGGCTGTCAGTACGGAGTTTGTACATTTTCCCGCAATCTGCGTGGGTTTTCTCTGAGATCTTCGGTTTCCTCCCACACTCCAACGATGTACAGGTTTGTAGGTTATTCGTCTTAGTGAATGTAAACATTGTCCCTAGTGTGTGGAGGATGGTGTTAGTGTGCGGGGATTACTGGTCGGCGCGGACCCAGTGGGCCAAAGGGCCTGTTTCCGCGCTGTATCTCTAAACTAAGAATGTGTGTATGTGAGAGAGGGAGAGGGAGTGTGTGTGTGAGTGGATGTGTGCGAGTGAGTGGATGTGTGAGAGTGTATGTGTGTGTGTGAAAGCGAGTGTATGTGTGAGAGAGTATGTGTGAGAGAGTGTGTGTGTGTGTGTGTGTGTGAGAGTGTCAGTGAGTGTGTGAGAGAGCGAGTGAGAGTGATGCGTTTGAGTGAGTGTGAGTGTGTAAGGGTGTGTGTGTTTGAATGAGTATGTGTGTGAGATGGTGTTCGTGTGTCAGTCAGAGAATGTGCGTGAGAGAGAGAGAGTGAGTGAGTGAGAGAGAGAGTTTCACGGCACTTTCAATGATCCTTGGATTATAAAAGATTTTTGTATTGAGACTTTAGAGATACAGCACGAAAATGGGCCCTTCGGCCCACCAAGACCGCGCCGACCCGCGATCACCCATTCACATTCTGGTTCTGTGTTTAGTTGAGAGAATCACTGTGGAAACAGACCCTTCGGGCTCACCAAGTCCACGCCGACCAGCGATCACCCATTCACACACTAGTTCTATCTTTAATGTACTGTCTGTACTAGTTCTATCTGTAATGCTACGGTGATAATGGGAGATTCCAACATGCAGGTAGACTGGGAAAATTAGGTTGGAACTGGACCCCAGGAAAGGGAGTTTGTGGAGTGCCTGCGAGATGGATTCTTAGAACAGCTTTTACTGGAGCCTACCAGGGAGAAAGCACTTCTGGATTTAGTGTTGGGTAATGAACCTGATTTGATAAGGGAACTCAAGGTAAACGAGCCATTAGGAGGCAGTGATCATAATATGATAAGTTTTAATCTACAAATTGAGAGGGAGAAGGGAAAATCGGAAGTGTCAGTATTACAGTATAGCAAAGGGTATACAAAGGGAATTACAGAGGCATGAGGCAGGAGCTGGCCAGATTTGACTGGAAGGGGACCCGAGCAGGGAAGGTGGGGAACACAGACTGTAGATGTGGGTGGCACGGTGGCGCAGCGGATAGGATTGATGCCTCACAGCGCCAGAGACCAGGGTTCCATCCTTACCTCCGGTGCCTGTCTGTACGGAGTTTGCAAGTTCTCCCCGTGACCTGCATGGGTTTTCTCCGAGATCTTGAGGATGTGTGTGTGCATGTGTGAGGGAGAGCGTGATTGTGAGAGAATGTGTGTGTGTTTGAGTGAGTGTGGGTCTGTGTGTTTCAGTGAGTGTGTGTGTGAGAGAGTGGGAGTGTGTGTGTGTACGAGTTTGAATGAGTGTGAGTGTGTGTGTTTCGGCGAGTGTGTGTGTGAGAGAGTGTGAGTGTGTGAGAGAGTGTGTGTGTGTGTGTTTTGGTGATTGTGTATGTGAGAGATGGTGTTCGTGTGTGAGACAGAGAGACACGGGCGGTCACGGTGGTGCAGTGGTAGAGTTGCTGCCTTACAGCAAAAGCAGTGCCGGAGACCCGAGTTCGATCCCGACTACGGGTGCTGTCAGTACGGAGTTTGTACGTTCTCCCCGCAATCTGCGTGGGTTTCCTCCGAGATCTTCGGTTTCCTGTACAGGTTTGTAGGTTAATTGGCCCGGTGATTGTAAACATTGTCCCTAGTGTGTGGAGGATGGTGTTAATGTGCGGGAATTACTGGTCGGCGCGGACCCAGTGGGCCAAAGGGCCTGTTTCCGCGCTGTATCTCTAAACTAAGAATGAGCGCGTGTGAGAGAGGGAGAGTGACTGTAGAGTTGCTGCTTTACAGCGAATGCAGGGCCGGAGACTCAGGTTCGATCCTGACTACGGGTGCTGCACTGTAAGGAGTTTGTACGTTCTCCCCGTGACCTGCGTGGGTTTTCTCCGAGATCTTCGGTTTCCTCCCACACTCCAAAGACGTACAGGTATGTAGGTTAATTGGCTGGGTAAAATGTAAAAAAATTGACCCTAGTGGGTGTAGGGTAGTGTTAATGTACGGGGATCGCTGGGCGGCACGGACTTGGAGGGCCGAAAAGGCCTGTTTCCGGCTGTATATATATGATATGATGATATGTGTGTGAGTGTGTGTGTGAGAGAGTATGTGTGTGTGTGTGTGTGTGTCAGTAAGTGTGTGAGAGGTTGTGGTGGTGCTGGCTCGAAGGGCCGAATGGCCTACTCCTGCACCTATTGGCTAGTGTCTATTTAAAGAAATGAGAGCTATAGATGATGATGGTGTAGAGAGATGCAGAACAAAGAATGAAAGATATGTAAAAAATTAACGATGATAAAAGAAACTGCCCATTGTTTGCTGTTTGTTGGGTGACAACGAGAGGCTGGTGCGACTTGGGTGGGGGAGGGATGGAGAGGAAGGGGAAGCAAGCGTTACTTGGAGTTAGAGAGGTCAATGTTCATACCATTGGGCTGTAAACTGCCCAATCCAAATATGAGATGCTGTTCCTCCAATTTGTATTGAGCCCCACTCTGACAATGGAGGAGACCTCGAACAGAAAGGTCAGTGCGGGAATGGGAAGGGAATTAAAGTGTTTGGCAACCGGGATATCGGGAGATCAGGTACATCTCTCTACATCATCGTCGATATCTCTCCTTTCCCGTTCCCATGACTTTCAGTCTGAAGAAGGTTCTCAACAAAACGTCACCCATTCCTTCTCTCCAGACAGGGTGCCTGTCCTGCTGAATTACTCCTGCATTTTGTGTTAATTTGATCAGTACGGGTGTTAGAGGTTATGGGGAGAAGGCAGGAGAAAGGGATTAGGAGAGAGAGATAGTTCAGCCATGATTGAATGGCGGAGTAGACTTTAGTTTTTTAGTTTAGTTTTGAGATACAGCGCGGAAACAGGCCCTTCAGCCCATCGAGGTCGTGCCGACCAGTGATACCCGCATATTAACATCATCCTACACACACACACAGGACAATGTTTACATTTACGAAGTCAATTAACCTACAAACCTGTACGTCTTTGGAGTGTGGGAGGAAGCCGATGATCTCGGAGAAAACCCACGCCGGTCACGGGAGGAACGTACAAACTCCGGACTGACAGCACCCGTGGTCGGGATCAAACCCGGGTCTCCGACGCTGCATTCACTGTAAGGCAGCAACTCTACCGCTGCGCCACCCAGTAATGACTTGATGGGCTGAACGGCCTAATTCTGCTCCTATCACCTATGACCTTATGTACCAGCACTGCGAATAGATGATTGCTGTTCCTGCACAATAAACGATCTCCATACTTACATTGCACAGTCAGTGTGAGTTTTTGCTCGGATGAGACAGTTGGGTATCTGACTCTACAGGTGAGGTTTTGCCCGTGATGTTTGGGCGCTGGGGTCAGGGACAGAACAGAAGTATATATCAGCGTGTCACCCCGCTCAGTTACGCTGTGTGAGGCTGACGGTGGTTGGTCAGTGGGGGTGCCCCATGTTAAGGTGGGTGCTGTTCCATTACACGTGGTGTTGAAGGAGCAGGTCACATTCACAGGCTGACCTGCCACCATTTCAGCAGGGAATATCGTGGGTTTATCTGTGAAATCTAACACACAGAGAAACAGATACTTTTAGTTAAATCATCATAATCATAATCATACTTTATTAGCCAAGTATGTTTTAC
Source organism: Rhinoraja longicauda (assembly GCF_053455715.1). Lineage (NCBI taxonomy): Eukaryota > Metazoa > Chordata > Chondrichthyes > Rajiformes > Arhynchobatidae > Rhinoraja > Rhinoraja longicauda. The sequence continues at coordinate 2,219,104 of NC_135991.1, forward strand.
AACATACAAGGAATATCACTTGTCATACAGTCACACCAATAAAAAGCAACAGACAAACAAATACATTTTAACATGAACATCCACCACAGTGACTCCTCCACATTCCTCACTGTGATGGAAAGAGAAAAAAAGTTCAATCTCTTCCCTTCTTTGTCCTCCTGCAGTCGGGGGCCTCAAACCCTCCGTTGACGGGACGATCTTGGCTCCCGTAGCCGGCGGTGAGCCTTCCTCGTTGGGGCGATCAACCTCCTGCATCGGGGTGGAATCTCAGCCCCCCCCACGCCGGGCGACCTACACCGGATCAGGGCTTGTCGAACCTCGTGCAGCTTGGAGCTTCCCGACATCAGTCTCAACCCGAGACTGCGAGCTCCCTAATGTTAAAGTCCGCAGGCCACAGTTGGAGCACCGATCCGGGGCAAGGGATCACACACTCCGATGGTAAGTCCACGACCCCGCGGTGGGGCTCAAAGTGAGTCCCAGGCAAGGCCGCCAGCTCCACGATGTTAGGCCGCAGAGTGACCGGAGATACGATCCGGAAAGCATTCGCATCTCCGGCAAGGTAAGGGATGGAAAAAAAAGATTCCCCCGACCCCCTCCCCCACCCCCATATAAAATAAACCAGAGAACATTAACACATACTCTTTAAACACACCAAAAATAACAACAAAAAGATGAAAAAGACAGACAGACTGTAGGCGAGGCTGCCATCGCAGCACCACCCAGTGGTTAAAATTTCACTGGATGCATCTGTTCACATCAAAATCCCAGTCCCACACGAGTAAGGTTATTTTTGCAAGGAATAGAAGTGTGAAAACGCACACCTCGAGATTATCAAGGATGAGTCTCACCCCTCTTCTCCCCTCGCCCATCGGGAAAAAGGTGCAGAAGTGTGAAAACGCACACCTCCAGATTCAGGGACAGTTTCTTCCCAGCTGTTATCAGGCAATTGAACCATCCTACCACAACCAGAGAGCAGTCTTGAACTACTATCTACCTCATTGGTGACCCTCTGACTATCCTTGATTGGGCTTTGCTGGCTAAACCTTGCACTGAACGTTATTCCCTTATCATGCAGGTGCACTGTAAATGGCTCGATTGTAACCATGTATTGTCTTTCCGCTGACTGGCTGGCACACAACAAAAGCTTTTCTCTGTACCTCGGTACACATGCCAATAAACTAACTAAACCAACTAAGGATGATCCCTGAACAAGGACGTACAATGGTCAGGGGTGGTTGAAAAGGTCGGGGATCACTGACCTTTGATCAGGTAGACGGGGACACAGTTCTCAATTAAGGGCAGTAAGGATAAGGCAGTCATTGTTTACTTTAGTTCAGGCTGCGTGAAGTGTAGATGGAGTCGATGTTAGGTGCATATAGGGGCAATGCAAACCTGATAATAACAGTGCAAAAACTGGAGGTGTCACGATGATCCAGATATGAACCAGGAGGATTCTGGTGCTGTGGTGTGTGTGTGAACAGGGAATGTTTACAATCCATGTTTCTCCCCACTCACTGCTGAACATCTGTTGTTTCAGTTGAGTTCATTGTCACATGTACCGAGGTACAGTGAAAGGCTTTTGTTCCATGCTATGTACTAGGGCTCCTCTATTGTCAGAGTGTGGCTAAACGCAAATTGGAGGAACAGCATCTCATATTTGGTTTGGGCAGCTCACAGCCCAGTGGTATGAACATTGATTTCTCTCACTTCAGGTAGCCCCGGCATTCCCTCTCTCTCCATCCCTCCCCCACCCAAGTCGCAACAGCTTCTTGTTTTCACCCAACAAACAACTAACAATGGCCTGTTTCCTTTATCATTGTTACTTTTTTAAATATCTTTCATTCATTGTTCTTTATCTCCCCACATATTCGTCTATATATCTCGTTTCCCTTATCTTTAACCAGTCTGAAGAATGGTCTCAACCTGACATGGCACCCATTCCTTCTCTCCAGAAAAGCTGCCTGTCCCGCTGAGTTACTCCAGCTTTTTGTGTCTATCAGTGGAAAGACCATACATGATTACAATCGAGCCATTTGCAGTGGAAAGATACGTAACAAGGGAATAACGTTTAGTGCAAGTTAAAGCCAGCAAAGATACGATACGATAGAACTTTATTTATCCCCGAGGGAAATGGGTCTGTCACCAGTCAAAAGACACAATGACAAGGCATTGAAAGTGTTATGTGCAATATAAAAATAATGAAATTAAAGTGACCAGTTATTGCACAGCACACATGTAATATTGCACAAACATGAAATTAAAATGTCGAGTGGAAATGAGTAAAATGTAAAAGTCCAGGATACGGGATGTGCTAAGATTGGAGGGGGAGTCAGTCTACCCCACGACAGAAAGGGCAGGAGCTTTACAGTCCGATCAAGGCTCGTCCGAGGGTCACTAGTGAGGATGACGGTAGTTCAGCACTGATCTCTGGTTGTGGTGGGATGGTTCAGTTGCCGGTAACAGCTGGGAAGGAACTGTTGAGTGAATGAGTGAATAATACGGAGCACTTACCAATAACACGGAGCTGTGTTGCAGGGTAGGTGTACTTACCTCCCCCTCCGAATTCAACTCTGAAACAATAAGGACCGGCATCTAGCAGCGTGACGTTGTCTATAACCAGCGAACAGTTGCCGTCACTCAGGACTCCTGACAGCCGGGTCCGATGCTGAAACTTTGTTGATACTTGACTGGGATCCGCGGAGTGGAAGGCTACAGACTGATTGTTCATATAATCACTGTTAAACCAGATTTCAGTCCGTAGTTTATCCTTCTGATCCATCGGGTACCAGTAGCGACACGGAATCCGTGCACACAAACCATTCTGCGCTGTCACTGCTGGTGGAATGTCCGCAGTCCACTCTCCCGACATCACGGCTGGTGGAGAGAAGGAACAATCTTTAGCAGTCAACACCTTGTGAGATCACTGGACTCACTTTAGTTGGGTTCAGAGATACAGCGTGGAAACAGGCCATTCGGCCCATCGGGTCCGCGCCGACCAGCGATCCCCGCACACTAATACTATCCTATTGGATATATATAATCTAATCTTACTAAAACTCTGACTTGTATGTATATTTGTAACAGTGATTTCGGCTGATTTCTGCAAAACGGTGAGGCGTAGCGCCACAATTTTTGCACCGCCTTAATCACACCGCTGGACGCTTGCCGAAAATGATATTTGTATTTAATTCGGCCGTATAGTTTTTAAGTTACAGAGGTTTAAAAGTCACAAAAAAAAACTCTCATTTTTTCGGCTGATTTCCGGCAAAAACGGTGAACCGTAGCGGCACGATTTTTGAACCGCCTTAATCACGACGCTGAACGCTGCTGGAAAATGATGTTTCTATTTGATTCGGTCGTATATTTGTAAAGTTACGGAGGTTTTAGTTTTTTTTTAAAATCCAGCCGTTTTTTCCATGGCCTTCAGCGTGTGACGTCAAAATGCCCACGTGACAAGAGCACGTGCTGATTTATTGAAGGGTTTCAGCGTGGGGCTGGTGTGCGTCTGTGCGTCTGTGCTTATGGGCTCCCCTCTCCCCTCTCCTCTCTCCCACACCCGGGACATCCTCTCCCCGCTATCCCCCGCCCCCCCCGGACCTTTCACTGATGCGCTCCCCACTCCCCCCCCCCCCCCCGGACCTTTCACTGATGCGCTCCCCACCCCCGGACCTTTCACTGATGCGCTCCCCACTCCCCCCCCCCCCCCCGGACCTTTCACTGATGCGCTCCCACCCCCCCCCCCCCGGACCTTTCACTGATGCGCTCCCCACCCCCCCCCCCCCCCGGACCTGTTGGTGCTGGGGGCAAGAGAGAGTAGCGGAAAGGGGTGCGCTGGGGAAAGGGGGGAGAGTAAGAGTGTGTCTGGGGGAGAGAGAATGGTGGCGGGGTCTGAGAATGGGGACTGGGGAGGGGGACAACAGGGGTCGTCCGGAGGGGGCTTGGTGGTGGGGGAGATAGGGGTACTGGGAAAAGGGGAGGTGGTGGGGAAAAGGGGGGTGTGGGGAGAGTAAGATTGGGGTTGGGGGAGGAGAGAATGGGGGGAGGAGAAAATGGGGGGTGTGGGGACGGGCCCAACGGGCCCTCTTTGCTAGTATATATATATTTGTGTAAGAAACAGAATGATTCAACCACCAGAGACAGGATGATTAATACCTAAAGGAATGTAGAAGGGGGGGGGGAGGAACTGAGGGTTTGTGAGAGATAGGAGGATTAAACCCAGAGACAGGATGATAAAAATTTAACACTGCCTTTGTTAAGACACTGAGGGAATGTTTGTGGACAGAGATAAGATACACAATCAGCTACAATCTTAAGAAGGTGTCAACAAGGCAGGAAAGGGTTAAAATGAGTCATGAAGATAGCTACTGCGCTTGCTCAATGAAGCAAATGAATATTGCAAACATGCCCCTGATCCTGAAACTGCTAATTAACATTTACATGCGATGTATGGGAGTTACCCTGGGCGGTACAGAAGATTGTGCACCTCAGCGCTCTGATTGGAAGGAGCCCGAAGGGGAGGGGGATCCAACGAAGGGGAGGGAAATTCAAATAAGTTGTATTGTATAAAGAGAAGGCACTGTCTTTGTCTCGGTGTGTCTCGATTTGGAGAGACACCCGGCTCTGCAGACTCGTAATAAATAGTTCTTGTTTCAACGACTTTGTCTCTGGCATCGTGATTGTGAGCACCAAAGTTACATCTCACATTTGTAAATAGGATATAGGATATATGTTCTATATAGGATACCCACTAGGGCCAATTTTAACATTTAACAAGCCAATTAACCTAAAAAACCTGTACGTCTTTGGAGTGTGGGAGGAAACTGAGGAGCTCGGAGAAAACGCACGCAGGGCACGGGGAGAACGTACAAACTCCGTACAGACCAACACCCGTAGTCAGGATGGGCCCCGGGTCTCCGGCGCTGCAAGCGCTGTAAGGCAGCAACTCTACCGCTGCGCCGCCGTGACACTTTTCATGCCTTTTATCCTGCGCTGTGGATATGGTGTGTACAGCGCTCCCTCCTCACCGCCCGTCCCACAGCACGGCGCTCCCTCCTCAACCCCCCGCCCCTCCCGCAGAGCAGCGCTCCCTCCTCACTCCCCCCCCACAGCACGGCGCTCCCTCCTCAACCCCCCCGCTCCTCCCGCAGAGCAGCGCTCCCTCCTCACCCCCCCCCCCCACAGCACGGCGCTCCCTCCTCACCCCCCCTTCCCAGCGCTCCCTCATCACCGCCCCCCCACTGCGCGGCGCTCCCTCCTCACCGCCCCCCTCCCACAGCGCTCCCTCCTCACCGCCCCCCCCACAGCGCTCCCTCCTCACCGCCCCCCCCCACAGCGCTCCCTCCTCACCCCCCCACAGCACGGCTCTCCCTCCTCACCCCCCCCACAGCACGGCGCTCCCTCCTCACCCCCCCCACAGCACGGCTCTCCCTCCTCACCCCCCCCCCACAGCACGGCGCTCCCTCCTCACCCCCCCCACAGTGCGGCGCTCCCCCCTCACCGCCCCCCCCCCCACAGCGCTACCTCCTCACCGTCCCCCCCCACAGCGCTCCCTCCTCACCGCCCCTCCCCCCACAGCGCGGCGCTCCCTCCTCACTGCCCCCCCCCCACAGCACAGCGCACCCATCTCACTGCCCCCCCCCACAGCACAGCACACCCTCCTCACCGCCCCCCCCCACAGCACAGCACACCCTCCTCACCGCCCCCCCCCCCACAGCGCTCCCTCCTCACCGCCCCCCCACAGCGCGGCGCTCCCTCCTCACCGCCCTCCCACAGCACGGCGCTCCCTCCTCATCGCTCCTCCCACAGCACGGCGCTCCCTCCTCACCCACCCCACCCACAGCACGGCTCTCCCTCCTCACCCCCTCCCCCTACAGCACGGCTCTCCCTCCTCACCCCCCCCCCCCTACACCACGGCGCTCCCTCCTCACCCCCCCCCCCCCAGCACGGCTCTCCCTCATTTGCTACACAATATTCCATCTGCCACTTCTCTGCCCACTCTCCCAACCTGTCCAAATCCTTCTGCAGACTTCCTGCGTTCTCTACACTACCTGCCCCTACACCAATTTTCGTATCATCCGCAAACTTGGCCACAAATCCTTCAATCCCCTCGTCCAACTCATTAATAAACAACGTGAAGAGTAGTGGTGTGTCGGAAGGAACTGCAGATGCTGGTCTAAACCAAAGATAGACACAAAAGTCAGCGGGTCAGGCAGCATCTCTGGAGAGAAGGAATGGGTGATGTTTTGGGTCGAGACCTTTCTTCAGACTGAGAGGCACAGGAAAGGGAAATGAGAGATATAGACGATGATGTAGAGAAACACAGAACAAAGAATGAAAGATATGTAAAAATGTAACAATGATAAAGAAAACAGGCCATTGTTCACTGTTTGCTGAGTGAAAATGAGAAGCTGGTGCGACTTGGGTCGGGGAGAGATAGAGAGAGGGGGAATGCAGGGGTTACTTAAGTTAGAGAAATCAATATTCATAACGAAGGTAGACACAAAATGCAGGAGTAACTCAGCGGGACAGGCAGCATCTCTGGAGAGAAGGAATAGGTGACGTTTCGGGTCGAGACTCTTCTACCGTCTGAAGAAGGGTCTCGACCCGAAACGTCACCCTTTCCTTCTCTCCAGAGATGCTGCCTGTCCCGCTGAGTTACTCCAGTGTTTTGTGTCTACCTTCGATTTAAACCAGCATCTGCAGTTCTTTCCTACTGAATATTCATACCACTGGGTTGTAAGCTGCCCAAGCGAAATATGAGATGCTGTTCCTCCAATTTGCGCTGGGCCTCACTCTGACAGTGGAGGAATCCCAGGACAGAAAGGTCAGTGTGGGAATAGGAGGGGGAGTTAAAGTGTTTGGCAACTGGGAGATTAGGTAGGTCCAGGTGGACTGAGCGAAGGTGTTTAGCCAAACGATTGTAGCGATCCCAGCACGGAACCTTGTGGAACTGCGTTAGTCACCAACCAGTAAAAGCCCCCTCGCTAGAAAACACTTCTGAGTTGCTGCTGATGGTACCTTGGAGAAGGGACAGGAGGAAGAACGATCTCCCGATCATTGTCCGATCTCAGATATCCCGTCACTGTCCCGATGTCCCGGTCTGGAAGAGAAAATAATTGCAGTAAAACTCCAGCGAACAATCTATCTATCTATACATCTATCTATCTATATACTAAAACTCTCGTTTGTTTGTTTGTTTGTTCCTGAACTGCCAAAACGGTACATGATAGTGCAACAATTTTAGGCCCATCTTACTCGCCGTCGTCCCTTTTTGGGCAAATAGAAGATGTTTCATTGAAATCGGTGTTATATTTTTAAAGTTATTCACATTGTAAAGTTTAAATCTATCTCCTAGGGAGGGAGGGGGAAAGAGGGGCGAGGAGTGAGGATAAGGGGGTTGAGGCGAATGGAGTGGGGGTCAGTGGAAGGAGAAGGAGGAGTGTGAGGGGTGGGGGAGGGAGGTGAAGGGAGTGGGGGAGGGGGACGGGAGAGGGTAGGAGGGGCGAGGGGGAGAGGGTGAGAGGGGAGGGGGAGCGGTGTGGAGGAGGGGGGGGGGAAGAGAGAGTGATACAGGAGAGGTTTTGGGCCCAACGGGTCTACTTGCTCTAGTATATTACTAAAACTCATCTTGTTTGTTTGTCCATACGTACCCAAAATGCAGCTAAAACGGTACATGGTGGCGCAACAATTTTAGGCCCAACTTACTCACCTTTGGCCTATGGTTCAAATGGTTGTTATATTTTAAAAGTTATTCACTTTTTAAACTTTAACATATCACTTTTGAAACTTTAATAAATATGATTGGCTCTACCACCTCCCCCCATGTGGGGTCCAGCACATCCTGATTGGCTACCTGCATGTTTGACGTCACAATGGAAACCCAACGGATCCGCACGTGTGCAGTTGGGGCCCGTTGATCTAATACTTACACAAGATGGCCGCCGGATCCGCGCCTGCGCAGTTGGGGCCCGTTGATCTAATACTTACACAAGATGGCCGCCGGATCCGCGCGTGTGCAGTTGGGGCCCGTTGATCTAATACTTACACAAGATGGCCGCCGGATCCGCGCGTGTGCAGTTGGGGCCCGTTGATCTAATACTTACACAAGATGGCCGCCGGATCCGCGCGTGTGCAGTTGGGGCCCGTTGATCTAATACTTACGCAAGATGGCCGCCGGATCCGCACCTGTGCAGTTGGGGCCCGTTGATCTAATACTTACACAAGATGGCCGCCGGATCCGCGCGTGTGCAGTTGGGGCCCGTTGATCTAATACTTACGCAAGATGGCCAATGGTGAGTAAGTTGGGCCTAAAATTGTTGCGCCACCACATACAATAGCAACATTTAGTTTAGTTTAATTCAGTTAAGAGATACTGCGTGAAAACAGGCCCTTCGGCCCATCGAGTCCATGCCGACCAGCGACCACCCATTCACCCACTAGTTCTACGTTTAGTATAGAGATACAGCGCGGAAACAAGCCCTTCGGCCCACCGAGTCCACGCTGACCATCGATCTCCTGTTCACACACCAGTTCTATGTATAGTTTGGTGATGCAGCGTGGAAACAGGACCTTCACGGGGAGAACGTACAAACTCTGTACAAACAACTCCTGTAGTCAGGATCGAACCGGGTCTCTGGCGCTGTGAAGCAGCAACTTTACCGCTGCGCCACCGTGCCGCCCTTTAAAAGACACTTGCGCAGGTACGTGGAGCGGAAAAGTTTAGTGTGATACGGGCCAAATGCAGGAAAATGGGACGAGTTTGGATGGGGTATCTTGGACAGCATGGACGAGATGGGCCGAAAGGCCTGTTTCCCTGCTATATGACCCTATGAAGTTGCAGAAATTCCTCCCCCTCTCACCAGAAAACATTGTGAAGAGTTTTAGGCCCCATATCTGAGGGAGGACGTGTTGGCGTTGGACAGGGTCCAGAGAAGGTTCACGAGAACGATCCCAAGGAACAAGTGGGTTCACGTACGATGAGCGTTTCACGGCACTGGGCCTCCACTCGCTGGAGTTGAGAAGGATGAGAGGGAACCTCATTGAAACATATAGAATAGTGAAAGTCCTGGATAGAATGGATGTGGAGAGGATGTTTCCACGAGTGGGAGAGGTCAGAGCCTCAGAATTAAAGGCCGTTACTTTCAGGAAGGAGATGCAGGAATTTCTTCAGTCAGAGGGTGGTGAATCTGTGGAATTCTTTGCCACGGAAGGTTGTGGAGGCCAAGTCAGTGGATAATTTTAGTGGGAGAGTCTCGGACCAGAGGGAACTGCCTGCGAATAAAAGGACGTACCTTTAGGAAGGAGTGGGCAGATGCATGGCAGATGCAGTTTAATGTGGATAAATGTGAGGTTATCCACTTTGGTGGTAAGAACAGGAAGGCAGATTATTATCCGAACAGTGTCAAGTTAGGAAAAGGGGAAGTACAAAGAGATCTGGGTGTCCTTGTTCATCAGTCACTGAAAGTAAGCATGACTGCAGACAGTGAAGTGAACTAATGGCATGTTGGCCTTTATGACAAGAGGCGTCGAGTATAGGAGCAAAGAGGTCCTGCAGTTGTACAGGGCCCTGGTGAGACCGCACCTGGAGTACTGTGTGCAGTTTTGGTCTCCAAATTTGAGGAAGGATATTCTTGCTGGTGAGGGCGTGCAGCGTAGGTTTACGAGGTTAATTCCCGGAATGGCGGGACTGTCGTATTTTGAAAGACTGGAACGACTAGGCCTGTATACACTGGAATTTAGAAGGATGAGAGGGGATCGTATTGAAACATATAAGATTATTAAGGGATTGGACACGCTAAAGGCTGGAAGCATGTTCCCAATGTTGGGGGAGACCAGAACCAAGGGGCCACAGCTTAAGAATAAGTGGTAGGCCATTTAGAACAGAAATCAGGAACAACCTTTTCACTCAGAGAGTTGTAAATCTGTGGAATTCTCTGCCTCAGAAGGCAGTGGAGGCCAATTCTCTGGATGTTTTCAAGAGCTCTTAATGAAAGCGGAGTCAGGGGGTGTGGGGAGAAGGCAGGATTGTGGATGATCAGCATTGATCACATTGAATGGTGGTGCTGGCTCGAAAGGCTGAATGGCCTACTCCTGCACCTATTGTCTATTGTCTATTGAGATGAGGAGGAATGTCTTTAGCCAGAGGGTGGTGGATCTGTGGAATTCATTGCCACAGATGGCTGTGGAGGCCATCAATAGGTATTTTGAAGGCGGAGATCGACAGATTCTTGATTAGTACAGGTGTTAGGGTTTATGGGGAGAAGGCAGGAGAATGGGGTTGAGAGGAAAAGATAGATCAGCCATGATTGAATGGCAGAGTGGACTCGATGGGCCAAATTGCCTAAATCTGCTCCTGTATCTCATGAACTTGGGAAAAGCTGCCTGAGCCGCTGAGTTCCATCATGACATGGAGTGTCGCTGTAGATTCCAGCATCTGTCGTCTTTTGTGTCTCCAGTGGGAGAAAGTATAATTTGCAAATTTTCAGGTGATATGGAAATTTGAGACGTTGTGGTTTGCAAGGCAGTTGGTGTAAAGTTGCAGCAGGATAAAGGTCACGGGGGTATCAATATGCAGGTAGACTGGGAAATTCAAGTTGGTGCTGGATACCAAGAGAAGGCATATGTGGAGTGTCTTTGAGATGGCTTCTCAGTGCAGCTTGTAATGGAGCATACCAAGCAATTTGGTTTGGCATTGATATCTGCGCGGCACAGTGGTATAGCTGCTGCCTAACAGCGCCAGACACCCGGGTTTGATCCTGACTATGGGTGCTGTCTGTACGGAGTTTATATGTTCTCCCTATGCTCCGGTTTCCTCCCACAATCCAAAGACGTTACAGGTTTGAAGGTTAATTGGCTTCGGTAAAATTGAAAACTGTACCGAGTGTGTGTAGGATATAGGGTTGCCAACAGTCCCGTATTAGCCAGGACATCCCGTATTTGGGCTAAATTGGTTTGTCCCATACGGGACCACCCTTGTCCCGTATTTGGCCGGACAGCGCTGTAGGCCCGGACGCTGTAGGCCCGGAGACCGGGCGCCACCTGACAGAGGTTGCATAGCAACCCGCCTCCCGGCCCGGGCAGCCACCATTGGTGGAGCGGGAGCAGGCTGCGTGAGGTCACCTTGGGCAGAGGTGACGTCACCTTTTGTCCCTTATTTGGGAGTGGGAAAAATGGCAACCCTAGTAGGATCATCATATCATATATATACAGCCGGAAACAGGCCTTTTCGGCCCACCAAGTCCGTGCCGCCCAGCGATCCCCGTACAGTAACACTATCCTACACCCACTAGGGTCAATTTTTTTACATTTTACCCAGCCAATTAACCTACATACCTGTACGTCTTTGGAGTGTGGGAGGAAACCGAAGATCTCGGAGAAAACCCACGCAGGTCACGGGGAGAACGTACAAACTCCTTATAGTGCAGCACACGTAGTCAGGATCGAACCTGAGTCTCCGGCGCTGCATTCGCTGTAAAGCAGCAACTCTACCGCTGCGCTACCGTGCAGGATGGTGTTTGTGTGCGGGGATCGCTGGTCAGAGCGGACTTGGTGGGCCGAAGGGCCGGTTTCTGCGTTGTATCTCTAAACGCAACATAGAACTAGTGTGTGAATGGGCGATCGATGGCCGGCGCGGACTCAGTGGGCCGAAGGGCCTGTTTCCACTCTGTGTCTCTAAAACTAAAACTCAGAACTAAAACTATTGTGTAACAAACCGGATTTGATCAGGTTGGATCTTGGTTCTTGATTCATGGTCCTCCAAAATATTCCAAATGGAATTTAAACTGGAGGGTGATTATGGTAAAAGAACCGTTCGGAGGTAGTGACCATAAAATGATTAAATGCTGAGGCTTTATAACATGCTGGTCAGATTGCATATTGAGTTTTGGGAGCAGTTTTGGGCCTTATATATGAGGAGCGATGTACTGGAGAGGGTCTAAATGTTTATGAGAATGATTGCTTTAACATATGATGAGCATGTGTACTGTAAGCCTGTACTCACTGGAGCCTGTAACATATGTGAGCCTGTACTCACTGGAGTCAAGAAGAATAAGGGGGAACCTCATTGACACGTACCGAATAGTGAAAGGCTTGGATAGAGTGGAAGAGTCTAGGATCAGAGGGCACAGCTCAGAATTAGACGTTCCTTGACAAAGGAGATGAGGAGGAATTTCTTTAGCCAGAGGGTGATGAATCTGTGGAATTCTTTGTCACAGAAGGCTGTGGAGGCCAAGTCCATGGATAATTTTAAGGCAGAGATAGATTGATTCTTGATTAGTATACGTGTCAGGGGTTATGGGGAGAAGGATGGAGAATGGGGTTAGGAGGGAGAGAAGATCAACCATGATTGAATGTCAGAGTGGACTTGATGGGCCGAATGGACTAATTCTGCTCCTGTCACTTATGACTGTAAATATCACCAACAGCATACCCTGCAGCATCCACATTGAAGCTGTGGTCAATAAAGCACACTGATGTCTCATCTTGCCCCAAAGATGAAGGAAGTTGGGCATTTCTCCAGTGACTCACAGCAACTTCTCCACATGAACTGTGAAAGAACACTGTTGGGTTGAATCACACCTTGGTCTGGCAGCAGCTCTGCCCAAGGCCAGAAGAAAATGCTGACAGCTGAGTTTAGTTCAGAGATACAGCGCGGAAACAGCCCCCCTCGGCCCACCGAGTCCGCGCAGACCAACGATCACCCGTCCACGCACTAGTTCTGTGTTTAGTTTAGAGACACAGCATGGAGACAGGCCCTTCGGCCCACCGAGTCCGTGCCAAGCATCGATCACCCGTCCACAGTATAGCAAAGGGGATTACAGAGGCATGAGGCAGGAGCTGGCCAAAATTGATTGGAAGGAGGCCCTAGCAGGGAAGACGGTAGAACAGCAATGGCAGGTATTCCTGGGAATAATGCAGAGGTTGCAGGATCAATTTATTCCAAAGAGGTGGAAAGACTCTAAGGGGAGTAAGAGACACCTGTGGCTGACGAGGGAAGTCAGGGACAGCATAAAAATTAAGGAGAGGAAGTATAACATAGCAAAGAAGAGTGGGAAGACAGAGGATTGGGACTCTTTTAAAGAGCAACAAAAGTTAACTAAAAAGGCAATACGGGGAGAAAAGATGAGGTACGAGGGTAAACTAGCCAATAATATAAAGGAGGATAGCAAAAGTTTTTTTAGGTACGTGAAGAGGAAAAAAATAGTCAAGGCAAATGTGGGTCCCTTGAAGACAGAAGCAGGGGAATTTATTATGGGGAACAAAGAAATGGCAGACGAGTTAAACCGTTACTTTGGATCTGTCTTCACTGAGGAAGATACACACAATCTCCCAAATGTTCTAGGGGCCGGAGAACCTAGGGTGATGGAGGAACTGAAGGAAATCCACATTAGGCAGGAAATGGTTTTGGGTAGACTGATGGGACTGAAGGCTGATAAATCCCCAGGGCCTGATGGTCTGCATCCCAGAGTACTTAAGGAGATGGCTCTAGAAATAGTGGAAGCATTGGAGATCATTTTTCAATGTTCTATAGATTCAGGATCAGTTCCTGTGGATTGGAGGATAGCAAATGTTATCCCACTTTTTAAGAAAGGAGGGAGAGAGAAAACGGGTAATTATAGACCAGTTAGTCTGACATCAGTGGTGGGGAAGATGCTGGAGTCAATTATAAAAGACGAAATTGCTGAGCATTTGGATAGCAGTAACGGGATCATTCCGAGTCAGCATGGATTTACGAAGGGGAAATCATGCTTGACAAATCTACTGGAATTTTTTGAGGATGTAACTAGGAAAATTGACAAGGGAGAGTCAGTGGATGTGGTGTACCTCGACTTTCAGAAAGCCTTCGACAAGGTCCCACATAGGAGATTAGTGGGCAAAATTAGGGCACATGGTATTGGGGGTAGGGTACTGACATGGATAGAAAATTGGTTGACAGACAGAAAGCAAAGAGTGGGGATAAATGGGTCCCTTTCGGAATGGCAGGCAGTGACCAGTGGGGTACCGCAAGGTTCGGTGCTGGGACCCCAGCTATTTACGATATACATTAATGACTTAGACGAAGGGATTAAAAGTACCATTAGCAAATTTGCAGATGATACTAAGTTGGGGGGTAGTGTGAATTGTGAGGAAGATGCAATAACGCTGCAGGGTGACTTGGACAGGTTGTGTGAGTGGGCGGATACATGGCAGATGCAGTTTAATGTAGGTAAGTGTGAGGTTATTCACTTTGGAAGTAAGAATAGAAAGGCAGATTATTATCTGAATGGTGTCAAGTTAGGAGGAGGGGGAGTTCAACGAGATCTGGGTGTCCTAGTGCATCAGTCAATGAAAGGAAGCATGCAGGTTCAGCAGGCAGTGAAGAAAGCCAATGGAATGTTGGCCTTCGTAACAAGAGGAGTTGAGTATAGGAGCAAAGAGGTCCTTCTACAGTTGTACCGGGCCCTGGTGAGACCGCACCTGGAGTACTGTGTGCAGTTTTGGTCTCCAAATTTGAGGAAGGATATTCTTGCTATGGAGGGCGTGCAGCGTAGGTTCACTAGGTTAATTCCCGGAATGGCGGGACTGTCGTATGTTGAAAGGCTGGAGCGATTGGGCTTGTATACACTGGAATTTAGAAGGATGAGGGGGGATCTTATTGAAACATATAAGATAATTAGGGGATTGGACACATTAGAGGCAGATAACATGTTCCCAATGTTGGGGGAGTCCAGAACAAGGGGCCACAGTTTGAGAATAAGGGGTAGGCCATTTAGAACGGAGATGAGGAAGAACTTTTTCAGTCAGAGGGTGGTGAAGGTGTGGAATTCTCTGCCTCAGAAGGCAGTGGAGGCCAGTTCGTTGGATGCTTTCAAGAGAGAGCTGGATAGAGCTCTTAAGGATAGCGGAGTGAGGGGGTATGGGGAGAAGGCAGGAACGGGGTACTGATTGAGAGTGATCAGCCATGATCGCATTGAATGGCGGTGCTGGCTCGAAGGGCTGAATGGCCTACTCCTGCACCTATTGTCTATTGTCTATTGTCTATTGTCTATTGTCTATTGTCACACACTAGTTCTGTGTTTAGTTTAGAGATGCAGCATGGAACCAGGCCCTTCGGCCCACTGAGTCCGTGCAGACCAGCGATCCCCGCATACTAGCACTATCTGACACACACAAGGGACAATTTACAATTTTGGCAAGCCGATTAGCCTACAAACATGAATGTCTTTGGAATGTGGGAGGAAACCAGAGGAAACCCAAACAGGTCAAGGGTCCAGATTGAAGAATATTTTATTGTCACGTCCCAGATAGTACAATGAAATTCTTACTTGCAGCAGCACAAAACAATATGTAAACAGGCAAACTCTGTACAGACAAGCACCCACAATCAGGATTGAACCCGGGGCTCTGGCGCTGTGAGGCAGCAACTCTACCGCTGCACCACTGTGCCCCTAACGTGGATATCGCCCAGTCCATCACACAAAGCAGTCTCCCCGCTCCACTGCCCAAAGGGCCCGTTAGAAACAGAGAAACATAGAAACATAGAAAATAGGTGCAGGGGTAGGCCATTTGGCCCTTCGAGCCTGCACCGCCATTCAATATGATCATGGCTGATCATCCAGCTCAGTAGCCTGTACCTGCCTTCTCTCCATACCCCCTGATCCCTTTAGCAAAAAGGGCCACATCTAACTCCCTCTTAAATATAGCCAATGAACTGGCCTCAACTACCTTCTGTGGCAGAGCATTCCACAGACTCAACACTGTGTGAAGAAATGTTTTCTCATCTCAGTCCTAAAAGACTTCCCCCTTATACTTAAGCTGTGTCCTCTAGTTCTGGACTCCCCCAACATCGGGAACAATCTTCCCGCATCTAGCCTCTCCAACCCCTTAAGAATTTTATATGTTTCTATAAGATCCCCCATCAGTCTTCTAAATTCCAGCGAGTACAAGCCCAGCCTATCCAGTCTTTCCTCATATGTAAGTCCCGCCATCCCAGGGATCAATCTGGTGAACCATCTCTGTACTCCCTCTAAGGCAAGAATGTCTTTCCTCAGGTTAGGAGACCAAAACTGCACACAATACTACAGGTGCGGTCTCACCAAGGCCCTGTACAACTGCAGCAGAACCTCCCTGCTCCTAAACTCAAATCCTCTTGCTATGAATGCCAACATACCATTCGCTTTCTTCACTGCCTGCTGCACCTGCATGCTTGCTTTTAATGACTGGTGCACCATGACACCCAGGTCTCGTTGCATCTCCCCTTCTCCCAATCGGTCACCATTCAGGTAATAGTCTACTTTCCTGTTCTTGCCGCCAAAGTGGATAACCTCACATTTATCCACATTATATTGCATCTGCCATGCATTTGCCCACTCGCCTAATCTATCCAAGTCACTCTGCAGCCTCCTAGCATCCTCCTCGCAGCTAACACTGCCACCCAGCTTCGTGTCATCCGCAAACTTAGAGATGTTGCATTCAATTCCCTCGTCCAAATCATTAATATACACTGTAAATAACTGGGGTCCCAGCACTGAGCCTTGCGGTACCCCACTAGTCACTGCCTGCCATTCCGAAAAGGACCCGTTTATTCCTACTCTTTGCTTCCTGTCCGCCAACCAATTTTCTATCCACCTCAACACTGAACCCTCAATACCGTGTGCCTTAAGTTTGTACACCAATCTCCTATGTGGGACCTTGTCGAATGCCTTCTGAAAGTCCAGATATAACACATCGACTGGTTCTCCGTTATCCACTCTACTAGTTACATCCTCGAAAAATTCTATAAGATTCGTCAGACATGATTTGCCTTTGGTAAATCCATGCTGACTTTGTCCGATGATTTCACCACTTTCCAAATGTGACGCTATCACATCTTTAATAACTGACTCTAGCATTTTCCCCACTACCGATGTTAGGCTAACTGGTCTATAATTCCCCGTTTTCTCTGTCCCTCCCTTTTTAAAAAGTGGGGTTACATTAGCTACCCTCCAGTCCTCTGGAACTACTCCAGAATCTAAAGAGTTTTGAAAAATTATAATTAATGCATCCACTATTTCTGAGGCTACTTCTTTAAGCACTCTGGGATGCAGCCTATCTCGCCCTGGGGATTTATCTGCCTTTAATCCATTTAATTTACCTAACACCACTTCCCGACTAACCTGGATTTCCCTCAGTTCCTCCATCTCATTAGACCCCCGGTCCCCCGCTATTTCCGGCAGACGGTTTATGTCTTCCTTAGTGAAGACAGAACCAAAGTATTTGTTCAATTGGTCTGCCATCTCCTTGTTCCCTATGACCAATTCACCTGTTTCCGACTGCAAGGGACCTACATTTGTCTTAACTAATCTTTTTCTCTTCACATATCTATAAAAGCTTTTGCAGTCAGTTTTTATGTTCCTTGCCAGTTTTCCCTCATAATCTATTTTCCCTTTCCTAATTAAGCCCTTTGTCGTCCTCTGCTGGACTCTGAATTTCTCCCAGTCCTCTGGTATGCTACTTTTTCTGGCTAATCTGTATGCTTCATCTTTTGTTTTAATACTATCCTTGATTTCCCTTGTTAGCCACGGATGCACTACCTTTCCTGGTTTGTTCTTTTGCCAAACTGGGATGAACACTTGTTGTAGTTCATCCATGCGACCTTTAAATGCCTTCCATTGCATGTCCACCATCAACCCTTTCAGCATCAATCGCCAGTCTATCTTGGACAATTCACGCCTCATACCCTCAAAGTTACCTTTCTTTAAGTTCAGAACACTTGTTTCTGTATCGACTTTGTCACTCTCCATCCTAATGAAGAACTCTACCATATTATGATCACTCTTGCCCAAGGGGCCTCGCACAACAAGACTGCTAACTAACCCTTCCTCATTACTCAATACCCAGTCTAGAATGCCCTGTTCTCTCGTTGGTTCCTCGACATGTTGGTTTAGAAAACCATCTCTCAAACATTCCAAGAAATCCTCTTCCTCAGCACCCCTGCCAGTTTGGTTCACCCAATCTATATGTAGATTGAAGTCACCCATTATAACTGCTGCACCTTTAGTGCACACATTTCTAATTTCCAGCTTGGTGCCATCCCCAACCTCACTACTGCTGTTAGGTGGCCAGTACACAACTCCCACTAGCGTTTTCTGCCCCTTAGTGTTTCGTAGCTCTACCCATATCGATTCCACTTCCTCCAAGCTAATGTCCTTCCTTTCCACTGCTTTAATCTCCTCTCTAACCAGCAATGCATTTTATCAGGATGCATCGCAGCTTGGTTGGGGAACAGATCCATCCACATAGCAACAGGCCCTTCGACCCACCACATCCATGCCAACCCTTTTTTTGGCTCATCTATTGGTATAGTTGTACAATTACCATGTGCACCAGGATTCAATGTTTGCATGAAACCCTGGCAAGTCGTACCGTATAAGGTCATAAGTGATAGGAGCAGAATTAGGCCATTCGGACCATCAAGTCTGCACCTCCATTCAATCATGGCTGATCTATCTCTCCATCCTAACTCCATTCTCCTGCCTACTTCCCATAACCTCTGACACCCGCACTAATCAAGAATCCATCGTTCTCTGCCTTAAAAATATCCACTGACTTTGCCTCCACAGATTTATCACCCTCTGACTAAAGATATTCCTCCTCATCTCCTTCCAACTGAACCATCCTACCAAACCAGAGAGCAGTGCTGAGCTACTAACTACCTCTTTGATGACCCTCGGACTGTCCTTGATCAGACTTTGCTGGCTTTACCTTGCACTACACGTCATTCCCTTATCATGTATCTGTACACTGTAAATGGAACAATTGTAATCATGTGTACGAAGGAACTGCAGATGCTGGTTTAACCCATAGATAGACACAAAATGCTGGTGTAACTCAGCGGGTCAGGCAGCATCTCTGGATAGAAGGAATGGGTGACATTTAAGGTTAAGACCCTTCTTCTTTCCAGAGATGCTGCCTGTCCCGCTGAGATTGTCCAGCATTTTGTGTCTATCATCGATTGTAATCCTGTGTTGTCTTTCCGCTGACTGGTTAGCACACAACAAAAGCTTTTCGCTGTATCTTGGTACACATGACAATAAACATAGAAAACATAGAATAATAGAAAATAGGTGGAATAGGCCATTCGGCCCTTCGAACCAGCACCGCCATTCAATATGATCATGGCAGATCATCCAAAATCAGTGCCCCATTCCTGCTCTCTCCCCATATCCCTTGATTCCGTTAGTGCTAACAGCTAAATCTAACTCTCTCTTGAAACCATCCAGTGAAATGCCCTCCACCGCCTTCTGTGCCTGAGAATTCCCAGATTCACATCTCTCTGGCTGAAAATGTTTTCCTCATCTCAGTCCTAAATAGCCTACCCCTAATTCTTAAACTGTGACTCCTGGTTCAGGACTCCCCCAACATCGGGAACATTTTTCCTCCATCTAGCCTGTCCGATCCCTTAAGAATTTTATATGTTTCTATAAGATCCCCTCACATCCTTTTTAAATTCCAGTGATTACAAGTCCAGTCGACCCATTCTTTCATTATATGCCAGTCCCACCATCCCGAGAATAAATCTGGTTAAAAATGTGTAGGAAAGAACTGCAGATGCTGGTTTATCTCGAAGGTAGACCCAAAATGCTGGAGTAACTCAGCGGAACAGGCAGCATTTACGGAAAGAAGGAATGGGGGACGTTTCGGTTCGAGACCCTTCTTCAGACCTGGTGAACCTACGCTGCACTCCCTCAATAGCAAGAAAACTAATCTAAACTCTCCAGAGACGCTGCCTGTCCCGCTGAGTTACTCCAGCGCTTTGTGTCTATCTTCAGTGCAGTTACCTTAATACACAAGTCTTTCAATGATCAGACTCTGTACAAAACCACAACTCAACTAAACAGGTGTTTGACCGTGGGAACTAGCTACAGACAAGGAACTGCGTACGTGAGTTCTGTCCGCTGCTCGTCTCTGGAGAATCGACTAACAATCTATCAGGGGGCAGTGTCCTTGTGGTCAGCAGTCGTCACTTGTGGAGAACAAGAATGTGTGGAGGGGAAAACTTACATCACCAAACAGAAGTAAAATAAGGAAGTATTTCTTTAACAGCAAACAGTTAACCCCTTTCATCCCTGATGGGCCATGACTTTGATTTAGTTTTAAACATTTATATCAAAAAATGTATTCAATTATTAAAAATATTTACAATACAATAAAACAAAACATAACCCACCATTATAATACAAGACAAAAAATATATAGTAAATGAACTACCATACAACTACGCTACAATCCTTGTCCAGGATGCATTCCACACCCCACGGTGCCCAGCGGTCCCAGAAATCCCCCAGAGTGCCCGTGGACAGTGCGTGGTCCCTCTCTAATGCCACCTGGGTATGGACGTAACCCCAGAAATGGGGCAGGCAGCCGGCTCGGGCAGAGCCCTCTTCCGCCTGGCGCCATGACTCCCGGATGGCCATCTTGGCCAGGCCCAGGAGCAACCTCAACCAGGATATCTTCAGCCCCACCCTCTCCCCCACACACAGGGTGTCCAAAGATGAGGATGGTGGGTGGGACTTTGACTTAGTGGAGGGAGTGCTGCACTGTGGGAAGAGTCCCTCACTATCTCTGCAAACCTATTCTGGCTCTGAAACTATTCCTGGTCTCTGTTACCCCTACCGGCCCAGGGCCGTTTTTACAGCATTATGGGCCCCCGTGCAAAGCAGTGTACTGGGGCCCCTACCGTTACTCTCCCCCACCCCCCTTTCCCTACCAGCCGTGGCGTGGAGTTACTCCAG
The DNA here is from genome assembly GCF_053455715.1 of Rhinoraja longicauda. NCBI lineage: Eukaryota > Metazoa > Chordata > Chondrichthyes > Rajiformes > Arhynchobatidae > Rhinoraja > Rhinoraja longicauda. Next base: position 2,239,854 of record NC_135991.1, read on the forward strand.
CATTTTGTGTCTATCATCGAATGTAATCATGTGTTGTCTTTCCACTGACTGGTTAGCACGAACAAAAGCTTTTCGCTGTATCTCTGTACACATGACAATAAACATAGAAAACATAGAATGATAGAAAATAGGCCATTCGACCCTTCGAGCCATCACCGCCATTCAATATGGTCATGGCAGATTATCCAAAATTAGTACCCCATTCCTGCTTTCTCCCCATATCCATTGATTTCATTAGTCCTAAGAGCTAAATCTAACTCTCTCTTGAAAACATCCAGTGAAATGCCCTCCACTGCCTTCTATGGTAGAGAATTCCACAGATTCACAACTCTCTGGGTGAAAAAGTTTTTCATCATCTCAGTCCTAAATGATGTACCCCTAATTCTTGTACTGTGCCCCGTGGTTCTGGAATCCCCCAACATTGGGAACATTTTTCCTGCATCTAGCATGTCCAATACCTTCAGAATTTTATATGTCTGTATAAGATCCCCTAACATCCATTTTAACTTCCAGTGATTACAAGCCCAGTCGACCCATTCTTTCATCATATGTCAGTCGCACCATCCCGGAAATTAACCTGGTTAAAATGTGTTGGAAAGAACAGACACACAAGTTGAGGAAGGTCTCGAACATGAGAGCTGTGTTAGAAATGCTCACTCCATGTTCCTCAGTGGAGTAGACGAAAATGAAGTTATTCATATTGTTAACAAATACAGTAACAAAAAGTCTACTGATTACAATCCAATTGATATGACATTCGTCAAAAATATCATTATTGAATATACTAGACCAAGTGGACCCGTTGGACCCAAACCTCTCCTGCATTGCTGCAGCACCCTCTCCTCCTTCCTCCGCCCCCTCCCCTCCCTGCACCCCCCTCCCTTCCTCCCTCCCCCAACCCCTCCCCCTCCACACTTCCTCCCTTCTCCCCCCTCCCCAATATCCCCTCCCTCCCTCCTCCCCCCTCCTCACATCCCCTTCCCTCCTTGCCTCCCTCGCGAGGAGATAGATTTAAACTTTAAATAACTTAAAAAATATAACACCAATTTGAATGAAACTTCTTCCATTAGGATGATGGTGAGTAAGGTGGGCCTAAAATTGTCGCGCTATCGTGTACCATTTTGGCTGTAGTTCAGGAACAAACAAACGAGAGTTGGAGTATATTGATAGTAAAACCATTGACACATAAATTAATCATGAAACCATTCTTTCATCATATGTCAGTCCCACCATCTCGGGCATTAATCTGGTTAAAAATGTGTTGGAAAGAACAGACACACAAGTTCAGGAGGGTCTCGAACATGAGAGCTCTGATAGAAATGCTCACTCTATGTTCCTCAGTGGAGTACACAAAAAATGAAGTCATTGATATTGTTAACAAATACAGTAACGAAAAGTCTACTGATTACAATTCCATTGATATGACACTAGTCAAAAATATTATTGAATGCACTAGACCAAGTGGACCCGTTGGGCTCAAACCTCTCCTGCATTGGTGCAGCACCCTCTCCTCCCTCCTCTCCTCATCCCTGCACCCCCCTCCCTCCCTCCCTCCCCCACTTCCCACCACACACTCCCCCTCCCTCCCTCCTCCCCCCTCCCCACACCCCCATCCTCCCTGCCTCCCTCCCTAGGAGAGAGATTTAAACTTTAAATAACTTTAAAAACATAACACAAATTTCAATGAAACTTCTTCCATTAGCACCAAAGGGACGACGGTGAGTAAGGTGGGCCTAAAATTGTCGCGCTATCGTGTACCATTTTGGCTGTAGTTCAGGAACAAACAAACGAGAGTTTTAGTATATTGATAGTAAAACAGTTCACACATAAATGTAATCATTCCTTCCTCACAGGCACATATCCCAACAAAATGAAAATAGCGAAAGTCATTCCTGTCTACAAGAACGGAGATAGACATTTATGTTCAAATTACAGGCCGATATCTCTGCTTCCTCAATTCTGAAAAATATTAGATAAATTATTTGTACAAAGACTTGGAAGCTTTATTGATAAATATAACATACTAAGTGTTCACCAGTATGGATTTCGAGCTAAAAGGTATATCTCACTAGCGCTAATGGAACTAGTTGAGAATATTTTAACTCCAATTTATAATAACGAATGTACTGTGGGAGTATTTATAGATCTCAAAAAAGCGTTTGATACTATAGATCATGATTTGCTGATGAATAAGCTAGAAATATATGGTATTAGAGGAGTAACATACTTCTGGTTAAGAAGCTACCTTGAAAACAGATATCAATACGTACAAGTAAATAATTTTGATTCAGAACTTATGAAGGTTACCTGTGGGGTCCCGCAAGGTTCGGTGCTGGGCCCAAACCTCTTTATATTCGATATAAATTATATTTGTATGGTGTCAAAATTGTTCCATTTAGTTATATTTGCCGATGACACAAATGTATTTTGTTCCGGGAAAAACATGAAGCAACTTTTGGACACAGTTAAAGGGTAATTGGAAACCCTAAAGAAGTGGTTAGATAATAATAAATTGTCATTAAATCTAAGTAAAACAAAATATATTGTGTTTGGAAATCGAATAATAAATTTGGAGGTAACACTTATGATTACTGATGTAGAAATTGAAAGAGTGTATGAAAATAAATTCTTGGGAGTGATAATAGATCATAAACTCTGTTGGAAACCTCACATAAAAAATATCAAATCAAAACTGTCTAAATCCATTGCAATACTGCACAAAACTAAGGCCATCTTGAATCAAAATTCACTATTTACATTATATTGCTCACTCATTATTCCATATATGACATAGTGTGTGGATGTATGGGGAAATACCTACAAAACTAGCACTAATTTAATCTTTATATTGCAAAAAAGAGCTATAACAATTGTCAATAAAGCTGGTTATAATGACCCAACCAACCAATTATTTATATACATATTTACAAACTTTTATATACATCCCCAACAGCTAGAATATTAACTAATCAAATGCTGTCATCCAAATTTCATTTATTTAGGGGTTGTAGACAAGGATGCCCACTATCTCTGCTTCTATTTGCCCTCGTTATAGAACCACTTGCTGAGAGTATTAGATCAAATCCAGATATTCACGGTTATAACACTAAACATACAACCAATAAAATTTCTTTATATGCGGATGATGTATTAATATACATTACAAAGCCAGAAATTAGCATTCCGAATTTATTAAATCTCATAACTCAGTTTGGTTCATTTTCAGGTTATAGAATTAACTGGTACAAAAGTGAAATTATGCCAATAATGGAGCACAATCCGGCCATACTTCAACAATTTCCTTTTAAAATTGCCTATGAAAAGTTTAAATATCTTGGAATTTACGTAACTAGGAAATATACTTCTTTATTTAAATTAAATTTTCCTCCTTTACTTACTAAATTACACAGAAATATCCAATTTTGGAAAACACTTCCTATATCATTAGTTGCTCGTAGTAATGCTATAAAGATGATCTTTCTTCCACAGCTACTATACTTATTTCAAGCAATTCCGATCTATCTTCCAAAAAAGTTTTTTTTTTAAATCGATTCAATTATCACTAATTTTATTTGGAATACAAGACTCATAGAATAAATAAAAGACATCTATGCAAGTCTAAAACTAATGGAGGAATTGCCTTCCCTAACTTCTTATTTTATTATTGGGCGGTTAATATTAAAAATATAACCTGCTGGTTGGATGACACTGATCAACAACCGGATTGGTTAAAGATGGAGAAAGAGGATTGTTTACCATTTGATATTGGTGCGATCCTCTTAGCTCCAATAAATTTAAATAAAAAAACATATGGAGGTAATCCGATTATACACAGTGTTATCCGTACCTGGAAACAATTAAAACTTACTTTAAAACTGAGTAAATTATCTGCTTTCCTCCCTATTGCGAATAACCCTTCGTTTAAACCGTCTGTCTTAGATAGAGGATTTGCTCAATGGAAAAGTTATGGAATTAAAAGGGTGGGAGATCTTTATCATAAGGGAACTTTTCTTTCTTTTCAGGAGTTACAGCAGAAGTACGGATTACATGTTAATAATTATTTTAAATATTTACAACTTAGAGATTATGTAAAATTACACATGCAAGAATATAAATTTAGAGGTCCAGAAACTCTTGATGTATGCCTGAATCGACATTATAATTCAAATAAATTAATATCCTTTATTTATAGTACTCTCTTAGATACTGACATTCCGTCATCAGAATCTTATAGACGAGCATGGGAGGACGAATTGAACCAACTCATAATGCAAGATATATGGGATGAAAGTTTACAACATATACACCAATGTTCATTAAATACTAGACATTCCTTAATACAATTTAAAATAATACATAGATTACATTATTCGAAGACAAAATTAAATAGGATTTTTCCTAGTATCTCTCCTATTTGTGATAAATGTCAATTTCAAGACGCTAATTCAACTCATATTTTCGTAACTTGCATAAAAAAGCAAAATTTCTGGTTGGATATTTTTAAAATAGTTTCTAAAGTTATCGACAAGCAATTGGATATGGATCCAAAATTAATTATATTAGGATTATCAGAACATACTACAAACTTTACAACAAGTCAGGTACATTTTCTTGATTACAGTTTAATAACTGCGAAAAATTTAATACTTAGATTTTGGAAAAAAACAATAACCCCCACAATTAAAATGTGGACTACGGAAATGACAGAGACCCTGCATTTGGAAAAAATAAGATTTGCCTTAATTGACAAACCTGATTTATTTTTTTAAATATGGTCTCCATTTATTGAATTTTTATAAAAGTAAATGGGTTTGACACAGGACTAAAATAAAAATTTTAAATTAAAAGTTGAAACTTGAGTTTAGGGTTGGATGTACAACTGTGGTTATTGTCTCCCGGATCTACCCCCTTTAATTTTTATAGTTATACCTTTTTTTAAATTTATTATTCTCTCTTCCCAATAGTTTATAGTTTTTTTTTCTTTCTTCTTTATTTTTTATTTTCTCTCTTTAAATTTTTTTTAATTGAAGCTATGTAATAACTTTGTAACAAATTTGTCTTTTATTTCTATCTGTACATATGCTTTTTTTTTAAAAACACAAAAAAAAAAAAATCATATGCCCCAAAATTTATGGACCAAGTAGACTTTAAAACTCTACCAATAATGTTTAGAGAAAAGAAAGAACACTTCCTGATTGTATCCAAGGTTTGTTTCCAGTGAGGGAGAGCAGGTATCATAATTATATATTTGAAAAAACGAGGGGAAGAACAAATGTGAAAAATAGATGTGTGACTGTTAAAGGGATAAATTTATGGAATAGTTGCAACGATGAATTATATGAGTGTAGTGATATGTGTAAATTTAAGAAAATATTCCAAAATATTATATTTGAAAGATACAAAATATGTGATCAGCACCAAGAAATGACATGATAGAAATGGTGGTTCTTGACTATATTTGTGTTTCTTTCTGTTTTGTTTATCTGCTTCTGACCTATGATGTTGAGGTTTTTTTTAAATTATATTTTGTTAAGTATTGAGGGTAGGCATAATAAGCTTTGGCTTCTGCCTACACCTTTATTTTTTTGGTCAGAAAATATGTGTGATTATATTGTTTTATTTTTGTGATACAATGTTTTTTTGCTCTATTTAACTTTCACAACCGTATGGTCAATCCGTTGTATTGTATTGACCGATAAAATAATAATAATAAATAAATAAATAAAAGTAAAATGAAATTAAAAGATGTTGGTTTAAATCAAAAGTAGACCCAAAATGCTGGATTAACTTATTGGGACAGGCAGCATCTCTGGAAAGAAGGAATGGGTGACGTTTCGGGTCGAGACCCTTCCTCAGACCTGGTGAACCTAAGTTGCACTCCCTGAATAGCAAGAAAACTAATCTAAACTCTCCAGAGATGCTGCCTGTCCCACTGAGTTACTTCAGCGCTTTGTGTCTATCTTCGGTGCAGTTACCTTAATACACAAGTCTTTCAGTGATCAGACTCTGTACAGAACCACAACTCAACGAAACAGGTGTTTGACCGTGGGATAGAGCTATAGACACGGAACTGCGTACCTGAGTTATGTCCGCTGCTCGTCTCTGGAGTATCGACTGACAATCTATCAGGGGGCCAGTGTCCTTGTCCTCAGCAGTCGTCACTGTGTGGAGAATGTGTGGAGGGGAAAATTTACATCATGAAACGGAAGTAAAATAAGGAAGCTTTTTTTTTATCAGCAACCAGTTAACCCCTTTCATCCCTGATGGGCCATGACTTTGACCTCATTTTTAAAATTTATATCAAAAAATGTATTCAATTATTAAAAATAATATTTACAATACAATAAAACAAAACAGAACCCACCATTATAATACAAGACAAACAAATATAGTAAATCAACTAGCATACAACTACGCTACAATTCTTGCCCAGGATGCATTCCACCCCTCGCGGTGCCCAGCGGTCCCGCAAATCCCCCAGAGCGCCCGTGGACAGCGCGTGGTCCCTCTCTAATGCCACCTGGGTATGGACGTAACCCCAGAAATGGAGCAGGCAGCCAGCTCAGGCAGAGCCCTCTTCCGCCTGGCGCCATGACTCGCGGATGGCCAACTTGGCCAGGCCCAGGAGCAACCTCAACCAGGACATCTTCAGCCCCACCCTCTCCCCCACACACAGGGTGTCCAAAGATGAGGATGGTGGGAGGTGGGACTTTGACTTAGTGGAGGGAGTGCTGCACTGTGGGAAGAGTCCCTCACTATCTCTGCAAACCTATTCTCGGTCTGAAACTATTCCTGGTCTCTGTAACCCCTACCGGCCCCAACATCCCCCTCCACATCTCTGTACCCCCTCCCCTCCCCTCTGGCCGCTGCACCCCTCCCTGTCTCTGTAACCCCAACTCCTCCAGCCCACCCTGGCAAATTGGAGGTCTTTAATCTAACGGGTGTGACAGTCTCCTGTTCCACTGTGCCATGGTTAGGTTGCTCATTTGGACAAGACTGCACTGATTCAAGAATTGTGGGAAAGAACTGTAGATGCTGGTTTAAATCGAAGACGTTGAGGAGGTCCACACGTCGTGTAAACACTCTGTTTAATCATTAACCGAATATAGTTCTATCGCTCACCCGCACATGCCCGAGTTGTGGCGCTGTGAGGCAGCAACTCTACCGCTGCACCACCGTCCCTCCCCTAACGTGGATATCACCCAGTCCATCACACAAAGCAGCCTCCCCGCTCCACTGCCCAAAGGGCCCGTTAGAAAGTATTTTATTTGGATGCATCGCTGCTTGGTTTGGGAACAGTTCCATCCACACAGCAACAGGCTCTTCGGCCCACCACGTCCAGGCCAGCCCTTTTTTTTTGGCCCATCCATTGGTATAGTTGTACAATTACCATGTGCACCAGGATTCAATGTTTGCATAAAACCCTGGCAAGTCATACCATATAAGGTCATAAGTGATTGCAGCAGAGTTAGGCCATTCGGCCCATCAAGTCTACACCGCCATTCAATCATGGCTGATCTATCTCTCCCTCCTAACCCCATTCTCCTGTCTACTCCCCATAACCTCTCACACCCACACTAATCAACAATCCATCTATCTCTGCGTGAAATACATCCACTGACTTGGCCTCCACAGATTCATCACCCTCTGACTAAAGATATTCCTCCTCATCTCTTTCCGACTGAACGATCCTACCACAACAAGAGAGCAATGCTAAGCTACTAACTACCTCTTTGATGACCCTCGGTCTGTCCTTGATCAGACGTTGCTGGCTTTCCCTTGCACTAAACGTTATTCCCTTACCATGTATCTGTACACTGCAAATGGAATAATTGTAATCATGTGTGCAAAAGAACTGCAGATGTTGGTTTAAACCGTAGATAGACACAAAATGCTGGCGTAACTCAGCGGGTCAGGCAGCATCACTGGATAGAAGGAATGGGTGACATTTAGGGTTGAGACCCTTCTTCTTTCCAGAGATGCTGCCTGTCCCGCTGAGTTACTCCAGCATTTTGTGTCTATCATCGATTGTACTCCTGTGTTGTCTTTCCGCTGACTGGTTTGCGCGCAACAAACGCTTTTCGCTGTATCTCGGTACACATGACAATAAGCATAGAAAACATAGAATAATAGAAAATAGGTGGAGGAGTAGGCCGTTCGCCTGTCATATGGTCATGGCAGATCATCCAAAATTAGTACCCCGTTCCTGCTTTGTCCCCATATCCCTTGATTCCGTTAGCCCTAAGAGCTAAATCTAACTCTCTCTTGAAATCATCCAGTATATTGGCCTCCACTGCCTTCTGTGGCAGAGAATTTCACACATTCACAACTCTCTGGGTGAAAAAGCTTTTCCTCATCTCAGTCCTAAATAATCTACCCCTAATTCTTCAACTGTGACCCGTGATTCTGGACTTCCCCAACATCGGGAACATTTTTCCTGCATTTAGCCTGTCCAATCCCGTCAGAATTTTATATGTTTCTATAAGATCCCCTCACATCCTTTTTAACTTCCAGTGATTACAAGCCGAGTCAACCCATTCTTTCATCATATGTCAGTCACTCCGTCCCGGGAATTTACCTGGTTAAAAATGTGTTGGAAAGAACAGACACACAAGTTCAGGAATGTCTCGAACATGAGAGCTCTGATAGAAATGCTCACTCCATGTTCCTCAGTGGAGTACACAAAAAATGAAGTCATTGATATTGTTAACAAATACAGTAACGAAAAGTCTACTGATTACAATTCCATAGATATGACACTAGTCAAAAATATTATTGAATGCACTAGACCAAGTGGACCCGTTGGGCCCAAACCTCTCCTGCATTGGTGCAGCACCCTCTCCTCCCTCCTCTCCTCATCCCTGCACCCCCTCCCTCCCTCCCTCCCCCACTTTCCACCATGCACTCCCCCTCCATTCCTCCTCCCCCCTCCCTCCCTCCTCCCCCCTCCCTACACCCCCCTCCCTCCCTGCCTCCCTCCCTATAGAGAGAGAATTATACTTTAAATAACTTTAAAAATATAACACCAATTTCAATGAAACTTCTTCCATTAGCACCAAAGGGACGACGGTGAGTAAGATGGGCCTAAAATTGTCATGCTATCGTGTACCATTTTGGCTGTAGTTCAGGAACAAACAAACGAGAGTTTTAGTAGATAGATAGTAAAACCGTTCACACATAATTTAATCATTCCTTCCTCACAGGCACATATCCCAACAAAATTAAAATAGTGAAAGTCATTCCTGTCTACAAGAACGGAGATAGACATTTATTTTCAAATTACAGGCCGATATCTCTGCTTGCTCAATTCTCAAAAATATTAGAAAAATTATTTGTACAAAGACTTGAAATCTTTATTGATAAATATAACATACTAAGTGATCACCAGTATGAATTTCGAACTAAAAGGTCTACCTCACTAACGCTAATGGAACTAGTTGAGAATATTTTAATTCCAATTGATAATAATGAACATACTGTGGGAGTATTTATAGGTTTCAAAAAAGCGTTTGATACTATAGATCATGAATTACTGATGAACAAGCTAGAAAGATATGGTATTAGAGGAGTAACATACCTCTGGTTAAGAAGCTACCTTGAAAACAGATATCAGTATGTTCAAGTAAATAATTTTGATTCAGAACTTATGAAGGTTACCTGTGGGGTCCCGCAGGGCTCGGTGCTGGGCCCAAAGCTCTTTATATTCGATATAAATCTTATTTGTATGGTGTCAAGGTAGTTCCATTATTTATATTTGCTGATGTCACAAATTTATTTTGTTCAGGGAAAAACATGAAGCAACTTTTGGATACAGTTAAAGGGTAATTGGAAACCCTAAAAAGTGGTTTGATACTAAAAAATTGTCATTAAATCTAAGTAAATCATAATTTATTGTGTTTGGAAATCGGAAAATAAATTTGGAGGTAACACTTATGATTAATGATGTAGAAATTTAAAGAGTGTTTAAACATAAATTCTTGGGAGTGATAATAGATCATAAACTCTGTTGGAAACCTCACATAAAACATATCAAATCAAAACTGTCTAAATCCATTGCAATACTGCACAAAACTAAGCCCATCTTGAATCAAAATTCACTATTTACGTTATATTGCTCACTTAATATTCCATATATGACATAATGTGTAGAAGTATGGGGAAACACCTACAAAACTAGCACCAATTCAATCTTTTTTTTTATTTTTTTATTTTTTTTATTTTTTATTTTTGTTAGAAGTAAGTACAATAGTGTGGTACTTGAGTACCTAATACATAAATACATATTTCCATTCTTGTACAACTTCATACTTTTGATTTAATAATAAAAGAACAGTGAGAGAAGAAAGAAATAAGAAATAAAGAGTGTCGGAATAGATAGTCAAGCGAGTAGAAACAGAAAGCAAAAGAAATAAAGGATAGAGATGAAAAGTTAAAAGATTGAAAGAAAAGAAGACAGTAAAGAAAAGAAAGATTAGGGGAGATCTACCTATCTCGTATTTTTGCCCATCCGTCACCCGGTTCTAAACCGTTTAATTTCTAAGGTTATGTTATGTTGCACCATATGCTTGCAAAAAATTGATAAAAGGAGACCAAATCTTTAAGAATTGGTCTACTTTGCCTAATAGGAGGAATCTCATTTCTTCAAAATGTAACGTTTCAGACATGCTTGAAATCCACATTTTGAATGTTGGCGTAGGTGCGTTTTTCCAAAATTTGAGTATTAGTTTTTTTGCTGTTATTAGACCGTAATTAAGAAAAGCTTCTTGGAATATAGTTAGTTTACTTCCCTCTTCCATTGATCCAAAGATAATCAATTCTGTACTGGGGTTCAATTTTGTGTTAAATAGTTTTGTAAAAATTCCAAAAATTTCATTCCAAAATTTATACAGTTTTGTACAATAGACAAAGGAATGTGCTATAGTGGCTTTTTGAGTTAGACATTTGTCGCAGATGGGGGAAACATTTGAAAATATTTTATTCAGTCTAGTTTTCGAATAATATAATCTATGTAAAATTTTAAATTGAACTAGGTTGTGTCTTACATTCATTGAACATTTATTTACATATAATAAATTTTTATCCCATCTATCGTTCGGAATTTTTATCAATAACTCTTGTTCCCAGTCCCTTCTAATTGCCTCTGTCGTTGGTGTTTCTATATTTAGAATTATATTATATAAGTAAGATATTAAATTGCTTGATTCTGCCTTTCTATTCATTCCTTCCTCCAATAAGTCTGGGGTTGAGGTTTGATATCCTTGTATATATTTTTTCAAATAATCTTGAATTTGAAGGTATTTGAAATATTGATTACTTTTCAAATTATATTTTAGTTGTAATTGTTGGAATGGTAAAAAAATTCCCATTTCATACATATCTCCCATCGTTTTGATTCCTATTCTTTCCCAATGGATAAACGTTGTATCAATAATAGATGGTTTGAATGAAGGATTATTAGCTATTGGAGAAAGAAACGATAATTTTCTTAATTTTAAAGTTAGTTTTATTTGTTTCCAAATTCGTATTATACTATGAATAATTGGATTCTTCTTATATATTATATTGTTCAGTTTTATCGGGGAAAGAAGGATCGCTCCTATATTGTAAGGGGAACAATCCTCTTTCTCCATTCTTATCCAATCTACCTGTTGGGCAGAACTGTCCAACCAGTAGATTATATTTTTAATATTCACTGCCCAATAATAATACAATAAGTTAGGGAGTGTCAGTCCCCCTGATTCTTTAGATTTACACAAGTGTTTTTTTTTAATTCTGTGTGATTTATAATCCCATATAAAATTTATAATATCAGAATCCAATTTTTTAAAGAATTTTTTAGGTAAGTATATTGGTATTGATTGAAATAGGTACAATATTTGTGGTAAGAAGATCATTTTTATCGCGTTTATTCTGCCTATTAGAGACATTGGCAGTGTTTTCCAAAATTTAATCAACCCATTTAATTTAGTTAATAAAGGCATATAATTTGCGTTAAGTAATGATTTATAGTTCCTAGTAATTTGGATGCCCAAATACTTAAATTTTTCTGTTGTAATTCTAAAAGGAAATTTCAGCAAATGTGTCGACTCTTGAGGTTTTATCGTCATAATTTCGCTTTTGTTCCAGTTTATTCTATATCCTGAAAAAGAACCAAATTCCTCTATTAAATTTAGTATATTTGGTATGCTAATTTGCGAATTTGTAATATATAATAATATGTCGTCTGCATATAATGAAATTTTATTATTTGAGTGTTTGGTATTATATCCATAAATATTCGGATGACTTCTTATACTTTCAGCTAAAGGCTCTATCACTAGTGCAAATAGCAGGGGCGATAACATGCACCCCTGCCTATTGCCCCTTGCTAATTGGAATTTCGGGGATAATATATTATTAGTCAGTATTCTAGCCGTCGGCTTATCATATAATAATTTTACCCATGAGATAAAATTATCTCCCGTGTTAAATTTTTCCAATACTTTAAATAAATATTGCCATTGACCCAACCAACCGATTATTTATATACATATTTACAAACTTTTATATACATCCCCAACAGCTAGAATATTAACTAATCAAATTCCATATATGACATAATGTGTAGAAGTATATGACATAATGTGTAGAAGTATGGGGAAACACCTACAAAACTAGCACCAATTCAATCTTTATATTGCAAAAAAGAGCTATAAGAATTGTCAATAAGGCTGGTTATAATGACCCAACCGACCCATTATTTATAAAATCATATGCCCTAAAATTTATGGACCTAGTAGACTTTAAAACTCTACAAATAATGTTTAGAGCAAAAGAAAGAACACTTCCTGATTGTATCCAAGGTTTGTTTCCAGTGAGGGAGAGCAGGTATCATAATTATATATTTGAAAAAATGAGGGGAAGAACAAATGTGAAAAATAGATGTGTGACTGTTAAAGGGATAAATTTATGGAATAGTTGCAGCGATGAATTATAAAAGTGTAGTTATATGTGTAAACTTAAGAAAATGTTCAAAAATATTATATTTGAAAGATAAAAAAATTGTGATCAGCACTGAGAAATTACATGATAGAAATGATGGTTCTTGACTATATTTGTGTTTCTGTCCACGTATTGTTTATCAGCTTCTGACCTATGATGTTGAGGTTTTAAAAAAATATATATTTTGTTAAGTATTGAGGGTAGGCATAATAAGCTTTGGCTTCTGCCTACACCTTTATTTTTTTCGGTCAGAAAATATGTATGATTGTATTGTTTTATTTTTGTGATACAATGTTTTTTTGCACTATTTAACTTTCACAACCGTATGGTCAATCTGTTGTATTGTATTGACTGAATAAATAAATAAATAAATAAATAAATAAATAAATAAAAATAAAATGAGATTAAAAGATGTTGGTTTAAATCAAAGGTAGAACAAAATGCTGGAGTAACAGGCAGCATCTCTGGAAAGAAGGAATGGGTGACGTTTCATGTCGAGACCCTTCCTCAGACCGGGTGAACCTAACTAAGTTGCACTCCCTGAATAGCAAGAAAACTAATCCAAACTCTCCAGAGATGCTACCTGTCCCGCTGAGTTACTTTAGCGAAGGTGCAGTTACCGCAATACACAAGTCTTTCAGTGGTCAGACTCTGTACAAAGCCACAACTCAACTAAACAGGTGTTTGACCGTGGGAACGAGCTACAGACATGGAACCACGTACGTGTGTTCTGTCCTCTGCTCGTCTCTGGAGTATCGACTGACAATCTATCAGGGGCCCAGTGTCCTTGTCCTCAGCAGTCGTCACTTGTGGAGAACAAGAATGTGTGAAGGGGAAAACTTACATCAAGAAATGGAAGTAAAATAAGGAAGTATTTCTTTATCAGCAACCAGTTAACCCCTTTCATCCCTGATGGGCCATGACTTTGACTTAATTTTTAAATTTTATATCAAAATATATATTCAATTATTAAAAATAATATTTACAATACAATAAAACAAAACAGAACCCACCATTATAATACAAGACAAATCAATATAGTAAATGAACTACCATACAACTACGCTACAATCCTTGTGCAGGATGCATTCCACCCCTCGCGGTGCCCAGCGGTCCCGGAAATCCTCCAGAGCGCCCATGGACAGTGCGTGGTCCCTCTCTAATGCCACCCGGGTATGGACGTAACCCCAGAAATGGGGCAGGCAGCCGGCTCGGGCAGAGCCCTCTTCCGCCTGGCGCCATGACTCGCGGATGGCCAACTTTGGCCAGGCCCAGGAGCAAACTCAACCAGGACATTTTCAGCCCCACCCTCTCCCCCACACACAGGGTGTCCAAAGATGAGGATGGTGGGTGGAACTTTGACTTAGTGGAGGGAGTGCTGCACTGTGGGAAGAGTCCCTCACTAACTCTGCAAACCTATTCTGGGTCTGAAACTATTCCTGGTCTCTGTAACCCCTACCGGCCCCCCCTACACGCCTTCCTGTCTCTGTAACCCCCTCCCCTCCAGCCCACCCTGGCAAATTGGAGGTCTTTAATCTAACGGGTGTGACAGTCTCCTGTTCCACTGTGCCATGGTTAGGTTGCTCATTTGGACAAGACTGCACTGATTCAAGAATTGTAGGAAAGAACTGCAGATGCAGGTTTAAATCGAAGATGTTGAGGAGGTCCACACATCGTGTAAACACTCTGTTTAATCATTAACCGAATGCAGTTCCGTCGCTCACCCGCGCATGCGCGAGTTCTGGCGCTGTGAGGCAGCAACTCTACCGCTGCACCACCGTCCCTCCCCCAACGTGGATATCACCCAGTCCATCACACAAAGCAGTCTCCCCGCTCCACTGCCCAAAGGGCCCGTTAGAAAGCATTTTATCAGGATGCATCACAGCTTGGTTTGGGAACAGTTCCATCCACACAGCAACAGGCTCTTCGGCCCACCACGTCCAGGCCAGCCCTTTTTTTGGCCCATCTATTGGTATAGTTGTACAATTACCATGTGCACCAGGATTCAATGTTTGCATGAAACCCTGGCAAGTCGTACCATATAAAGTCCTAAGTGATAGGAGCAGAATTAGGCAATTCGGCCCATCAAGTCTACACCGCCATTCAATCATAGCTGATCTATCTCTCCCTCCTAACCCCATTCTCCTGCCT
The DNA here is from genome assembly GCF_053455715.1 of Rhinoraja longicauda. Taxonomy (NCBI): domain Eukaryota; kingdom Metazoa; phylum Chordata; class Chondrichthyes; order Rajiformes; family Arhynchobatidae; genus Rhinoraja; species Rhinoraja longicauda. The sequence continues at coordinate 2,254,986 of NC_135991.1, forward strand.
ACTTCCCATAACCTCTGACACCCGCACTAATCAACAATCCATCTATCTCTGCCTGAAATACATCCACTGACTTGGCCTCCACAGATTCATCACCCTGTGACTAAAGATATTCCTCCTCATCTCCTTCCGACTGAACGATCCTACCACAACAAGACAGCAGTGCTGAGCTACTAACTACCTCTTTGATGACCCTCGGTCTGTCCTTGATCAGAGTTTGCTGACTTTACCTTGCACTAAACGTTATTCCCTTACCATGTATCTGTACACTGCAAATGGAATAATTGTAATCATGTGTGCAAAGGAACTGCAGATGTTGGTTTAAACCGTAGATAGACACAAAATGCTGGCGTAACTCAGTAGGACGCAGCATCTCTGGATAGAAGGAATGGGTGACATTTAGGGTTGAGACCCTCCTTCTTTACAGAGATGCTGCCTGTCCCACCGAGTTACTCCAGCATTTTGTGTCTATCATCGATTGTAATCATGTGTTGTCTTTCCACTGACTGGTCAGCATGAACAAAAGCTTTTCGCTGTATCTCTGTACACATGACAATAAACATAGAAAACATAGAATGATAGAAAATAGGCCATTCGACCCTTCGAGCCATCACCGCCATTCAATATGGTCATGGCAGACAATCCAAAATTAGAACCCCATTCCTGCTTTCTCCCCATATCCCTTGATTTAATTAGTCCTAAGAGCTAGATCTAACTCTCTCTTGAAAACTTCCAATGAAATGTCCTCCACTGCCTTCTATGGTAGAGAATTCCACGGATTCACAACTCTCTGTGTGAAAAAGTTTTTCCTCATCTCAGTCCTAAATGATGTACCCCTAATTCTTGTACTGTGCCCCGTGGTTCTGGAATCCCCCAACATCGGGAATTTTTTTCCTGCATCTAGCCTGTCCAAACCCTTGAGAATTTTATATGTTTCTATAAGATCCTCTCACATCCTTTTTAAATTCCATTGATTACAAGCCCAGTCGATCCATTCTTTCATCATATGTCAGTCACTCCGTCCCGGGAATTAACTTGGTTAAAAATGTGTTGGAAAGAACTGACACACAAGTTCAGGAAGGTCTCGAACATGAGAGCTCTGATAGAAATGCTCACTCCATGTTCCTCAGTGGAGTACACAAAAAATGATGTCATTGATATTGTGAACAAATACAGTAACAAAAAATCTACTGATTACAATTCCATTGATATGACACTAGTCAAAAATATTATTGAATGTACTAGACCAAGGGCCCAAAGCTCTCCTGCATTGGTGCAGCACCCTCTCCTCCCTCCTCTCTCCATCCCTGCACCCCCTCCCTCCCTCCCTCCCTCCCCCAATTCCCACCACGCACTGCCCCTCCCAGCCTCCTCCCCCCTCCCCACACCCCCTCCCTCCCTACCTCCCTCCCTAGGAGATAGATTTAAACTTTAAATAACTTTAAAAATAAAACACCAATTTCAATGAAACTTCTTCCATTAGCACCAAAGGGAAGATGGTGAGTAAGGTGGGCATAAAATTGTCACGCTATCGTGTACCATTTTGGCTGTAGTTCAGGAACAAACAAACGAGAGTTTTAGTATATTGATAATAAAACCGTTCACACATAAATGTAATCAATCCTTCCTCACAGGCACATATCCCAACTAAATGAAAATAGTGAAAGTCATTCCTGTCTACAAGAACGGAGATAGACATTTATTTTCAAATTACAGGCCGATATCTCTGCTTCCTCAATTGTCAAAAATATTAGCAAAATTATTTATACAAAGACTTGAAATCTTTATTGATAAATATAACATACTAAGTGATCACCAGTATGGATTTCGAGCTAAAAGGTCTACCTCACTAGCGCTAATGGAACTGGTTGAGAATATTTTAACTCCAATTGATAATAACAAATGTACTGTGGGAGTATTTATAGATCTCAAAAAAGTGTTTGATACTATAGATCATGGTTTACTGATGAATAAGCTAGAAAGATATGGTATTAGAGGAGTAACATACTGCTGGTTAAGAAGCTACCTTGAAAACAGATACCAGTATGGACCAGATACAAGTAAATAATTTTGATTCAGAACTTATGAAGGTTACCTGTGGGGTTCCGCAGGGCTCGGTGCTGGGCCCAAAGCTCTTTATATTCGATATAAATGATATTTGTATAGTGTCAAGATAGTTCCATTTAGTTATATTTGCGGATGACACAAATTTATTTTGTTCAGGGAAAAACATGAAGCAACCTTTGTACAGAGTTAAAGGGGAATTGGAAACCCTAAATAAGTGGTTTGATACTAATAAATTGTCACTAAATCTAGGTAAAACAAAATTGATTGTGTTTGGAAATCGGAAAATAAATTCGGAGGTAACACTTATGATTAATGATGTAGAAATTGAAAGAGTGTATGAAAATAAATTATTGGGAGTGATAATAGATCATAAACTCTGTTGGAAACCTCACATAAAACATATCAAATCAAAACTGTCTAAATCCATTGCAATACTGCACAAAACTAAGGCCATCTTGAATCAAAATCCACTATTTACGTTATGTTGCTCACTCATTATTCCATATATGACATACTGTGTAGATTTATGGGGAAACACCTACAAAACTAGCACTAATTCTATCTTTATATTGCAAAAAAGAGCTATAAGAATTGTCAATAAGGCTGGTTATAATGACCCGACCAACCCATCATTTATAAAATCATATGCCCTAAAATTTATAGACCTAGTAGACTTTAAAACTACAAATAATGTTTAGAGCAAAAGAAAGAACACTTCCTGATTGTATCCAAGGTTTGTTTCCAGTGAGGGAGAGCAGGTATCATAATTATATATTTGAAAAAACGAGGGGAAGAACAAATGTGAAAAATAGATGTGTGACTGTTAAAGGGATACATTTATGGAATAGTTGCAACGTTGAATTATAAGAATGTAGTAATATGTGTAAATTTAAGAAAATATTCAAAAATATTATATTTCAAAGATACAAAATATGTGATCAGCACCGAGAAATGACATGATAGAAATGATGGTTCTTGACTATATTTGTGTTTCTTTTTATGTTTTGTTTATCTGTTTCTCACCTATGATGTTGTGTTTTTTTACAAATTATATCTTGTTAAGTATTGAGGGTAGGCATAATAAGCTTTGGCTTCTGCCGACACCTTTATTTTTTTTCGGTCAGAACATATGTGTGATTATATTGTTTTATTTTTTTGATGCAATGTTTTTTTGGACTATTTACCTTTCACAACTGTATGGTCAGTCTGATGTATTGTATTGACCGGAAAAAAATAATAAAATAAAAATAAAATGAAATTAAAAGATGCTGGTTGAAATCGAAGGTAGATCCAAAATGCTGGAGTAACTCAGCGGGACAGGCAGCATCTCTGGAAAGAAAGAATGGGTGACGTTTCAGGTCGAGACCCTTCCTCAGACCTGGTGAACCTACGCTGCACTCCCTCAATAGCAAGAATACTAATCTAAGCTCTCCAGAGATGCTGCCTGTCCCGCTGAGTTACTTCAGCACATTGAGTCTATCTTCTGTGCAGTTACCTTAATACACAAGTCTGTCAGTGAACAGACTCTGTACAAAACCACAACAACTAAACAGGTGTTTGACCGTGGGAACAATTTACAGACACGGAACTGCGTACGTGACTTCTGTCCGCTGCTCGTCTCTGGAGTATCGACTGACAATCTATCAGGGGGCCCAGTGTCCTTGTCCTCAGCAGTCGTCACTGTGTGGAGAACAAGAATGTGTGGAGGGGAAAATTTACATCAAGAAATGGAAGTAAAATAAGGAAGTATTTCTTTATCAGCAAACAGTTAACCCCTTTCATCCCTGATGGGCCATTACCTTGACGTAGTTTTTAAAATTTATATCAAAAAATTTATTCAATTATTAAACATAATATTTACAATACTATAAAACAAAACAGAACCCACCATTATAATACAAGAGAAACAAATATACCTAATGAAATACCATACAACTACGCTACAATCCTTGTCCAGGATGCATTCCACCCCTCGCGGTGCCCAGCGGTCCCGGAAATCCCCCAGAGCGCCCGTGGACAGTGCGTGGTCCCTCTCTAATGCCACCTGGGTATGGACGTAACCCCAGAAATGGGGCAGGCAGCCGGCTCGAGCAGAGCCCTCTTCCGCCTGGCGCCATGACTCGTGAATGGCCAACTTGGCCAGGCCCAGGAGCAACCTCAACCAGGACATCTTCAGCCCCACCCTCTCCCCCACACACAGGGTGTCCAAAGATGAGGATGGGGGGTGGGACTTTGACTTAGTGGAGGGAGTGCTGTACTGTGGGAAGAGTCCCTCACTATCTCTGCAAACCTATTCTGGGTCTGAAACTATTCCTGGTCTCGGTAACCTCTACCGGTCCCCACACCCCCTCCCCATCTCTGTACCCCCTCTCCTCCCCTCGCCTATAACCTCTACACCCCTCCCTCTCTATATAATCCCCCCCTCTGGCCCCTACAACCCCGCCCCTCCCTCCCTGCACCCCTCTCCCTCTCTCTGTAACCCCAACTCCTCCAGCCCACCCTGGCAAATTGGAGGTCTTTAATCTAACGGGTGTGACAGTCTCCTGTTCCACTGTGCCATGGTTAGGTTGCTCATTTGGACAAGACTGCACTGATTCAAGAATTGTGGGAAAGAACTGCAGATGCTGGTTTAAATCGAAGACGTTGAGGAGGTCCACACGTCGTGTAAACACTCTGTTTAATCATTAACCGAATATAGTTCCGTCGCTCATCCGCGCATGCGCGAGTTCTGGCGCTGTGAGGCAGCAACTCTACCGCTGCACCACCGTCCCCCCCCTAACGTGGATATCACCCAGTCCATCACACAAAGCAGTCTCCCCACTCCACTGCCCAGAGGGCCCGTTAGAAAGCATTTTATCCGGATGCATCGCAGCTTGGTTTGGGAACAGTTCCATCCACACAGCAACAGGCTCTTCGGCCCACCACGCCCATGCAGCCCTTTTTTTGGCCCATCTATTGGTATAGTTGTACAATTGCAATGTTCACCAGGATTCATTGTTTGCATGAAACCCTGGCAAGTCGTACCATATAAGGTCATAAGTGATTGGAGCAGAATTAGGCAATTCGGCCCATCAAGTCTACACCGCCATTCAATCATGGCTGATCTATCTCTCCCTCCTAACTCCATTCTCCTCCCTACTCCCCATAACCACTGACACCCGCACTAATCAACAATCCATCTATCTCTGCCTGAAATACATCCACTGACTTGGCCTCCACAGATTCATCACCCTCTGACTAAAGATATTCCTCCTCATCTCTTTCCGACTGAACGATCCTACCAGAACAAGAGAGCAGTGCTGAGCTACTAACTACCTCTTTGATGACCCTCAGTCTGTCCTTGATCAGACGTTGCTGGCTTTACCTTGCACTAAACGTTCTTCGCTTACCATGTATCTGTACACTGCAAATGGAACAATTGTAATCATGTGTGCAAAGGAACTGCAGAAGTTGGTTTAAACCGTAGATAGACACAAAATGGTGGCGTAACTCAGCGGGTCAGGCAGCATCACTGGATAGAAGGAATGGGTGACATTTAGGGTTGAGACCCTTCTTCTTTCCAGAGATGCTGCCTGTCCCGCTGAGGTACTCCAGCATTTTGTGTCTAACATCGATTGCACTCCTGTGTTGTCTTTCCACTGACTGGTTAGCGCGCAACAAACACTTTTCACTGTATCTCGGTACACATGACAATAAGCATAGAAAACATAGAATAATAGAAAATAGGTGCAAGAGTAGGCCATTCGACCCTTCGAGCCATCAGCGCCATTCAATATGGTCATGGCAGATCATCCAAAATTAGTGCTTTGTCACCATATCCCTTGATTCCGTTAGCCCGAAGAACTATATCTAACTCTCTCTTGAAATCATCCAGTATATTGGCCTCCACTGCCTTCTGTGGCAGAGAATTTCACACATTCACAACTCTCTGGGTGAAAAAGCTTTTCCTCATCTCAGTCCTAAATGATCTACCCCTAATTCTTAAACTGTGACCCGTGGTTCTGGACTCCCCCAACATCGGGAAATTTTTCCCTGCATCTAGCCTGTCCAATCCCTTCAGAATTTTATATGTTTCTATAAGATCCCCTCACATCCTTTTTAAATTCCAGTGATTACAAGCCCAGTCGATCCATTCTTTCATCATATTTCAGTCACTCCGTCCCGGGAATTAACCTGGTTAAAAATGTGTTGGAAAGAACTGACACACAAGTTCAGGAAGGTCAAGAACATGAGAGCTCTGATAGAAATGCTCACTCCATGTTCCTCAGTGGAGTACACAAAAATGACGTCATTGATATTGTTAACAAATACAGTAACAAAAAGTCACCTGATTACAAACCAATTGATATGACATTGGTCAAAAATATTGTTATTGAATATACTAGACCAAGTGGACCCGTTGGACCCAAACCTCTCCTGCATTGCTGCAGCACCCTCTCCTCCTTCCTCCGCCTCCTCCCCTCCCTGCACCCCCCTCCCTCCCTCCCTCCCCCATCACCTCCCCCTCCACCCTTCCTCCCTTCTCCCCCCCTCCCCAATACTCCCTCCCTCCCTCCCTCCCTCCTCCTCATATCCCCCTCCCTCCCTCCCTCCCTCCCGAGGATATAGATTTAAACTTTAAATAACTTAAAAAATATAACACCAATTTCAATGAAACTTCTTCCATTAGGATGATGGTGAGTAAGGTGGGCCAAAAATTGTCGCGCTATCGTGTACCATTTTGGCTGTAGTTCAGGAAAAAACAAACGAGAGTTTTAGTATATAGATAGTAAAACCGTTGACGCATAAATTAATCAATCCTTCCTCACAGGCACAAATCCCAACAAAATTAAAATAGTGAAAGTCATTCCTGTCTACAAGAACGGAGATAGACATTTATTTTCAAATTACAGGCCGATATCTCTGCTTCCTCAATTCTTAAAAATATTAGAAAAATTATTGATACAAAGACTTGAAATCTTTATTGATAAATATAACATACTAAGTGATCACCAGTATGGATTTCGAGCTAAAAGGTCTACCTCATTAGCGCTAATGGAACTAGTTGAGTATATTTTAATTCCAATTTATAACAACGAATATACTGTGGGAGTATTTATAGATCTCAAAAAAGCATTTGATACTATAGATCATGGTTTACTGATGAATAAGCTAAAAAGATATGGTATTAGAAGAGTAACATACTTCTGGTTAAGAAGCTACATTGAAAACAGATATCAGTATGTTCAAGTAAATAATTTTGCTTCAGAAGGTTATGAAGGATACCTGTTGGGTCCCGCAAGGCTCGGTGCTGGGCCCAAAGCTCTTTATATTCGATATAAATGATATTTGTATGGTGTAAAAATTGTTCCATTTAGTTATATTTGCCGATGACACAAATTTATTTTGTTCATGGAAAAACATGAAACAACTTTTGGACACAGTTAAAGGGTAATTGAAAACCCTAAAGAAGTGGTTCGATACTAATAAATTGTCATTAAATCTAAGTAAAAAAAATCTATTGTGTTTGGAAATCAAAAAATAAATTTGGATGTAACACTTATGATTAATGATGTAGAAATTGAAAGGGTGTATGAAAATAAATTCTTGGGAGCGATAATAGATCATAAACTCTGTTGGAAACCTCACATAAAACATATCAAATCAAAACTGTCTAAATCCATTGCAATATTGCACAAAACTAAGGCCATCTTGAATCAAAATTCACTATTTACATTATATTGCTCACTCATTATTCCATATATGACATAGTGTGTGGATGTATGGGGAAATACCTACAAAACTAGCACTAATTCTATCTTTATATTGCAAAACATAGCTATAACAATTGTCAATAAGGCTGGTTATAATGACCCAACCAACCCATTATTTATAAAATCATATGCCCTAAAATTTATGGACCAAGTAGACTTCATTTCATTTCATTTCATTTTATTTTATTTCGAACATGTTAAAAGACATCAATTACAAAACAAAATAAACAAAAAAACAGAAGAAATACAAGGAATTTCATCCATTACTTAACATGTGCGAAAAGGAGTAGGAAGAAGTGTGAACTTATTTAATCCTACCCCCATTCCCTAATCAATATTTATCAAGTATCAGATATTAATACAAAAATACTCATACACCCTTATATGTTAATATAGATATACTTATTTAAATAATGATGTGTTATTATATGTAGACCCCTGGTGACTGTTAATCCCCCTCCTCACTGTACCTAGAAAAAATCATGTGTTTATATTTGTTTTTAAACTGGATGATGTTTGAACATTGTTTTAATTCCGCATTCATTCTGTTCCATAGCTTTACTCCACTGTTTGATATAGAAAATCTTTTCATTGTTGTTCAAGTATTGCGAATCTTGAAATTTAATGTTCCCCTTAAATTATACCCCCCCCCCTCTCTTTCATAAAACATTTCCTGTAAGTTACTTGGTAGCAAATTGATTCTCACTTTGTACATGAATTGAGCTGTTTGATATTCCACAATGTCATAAAATTTGATTGTTTTAGACTTTATAAATAATGAGTTGGTGTGTTCACAAAAACTGACATTATGAATGATTCTAATGGCTCTTTTTTGCAGTATGAATAGTGGTTGTAGTGAACTTATATATGTACTTCCCCACACCTCTATACAGTAACTTAAATAAGGTGAAACTAGTGAACAGAACAGAATGCAAAGTGATTTGTTATCTAGGAAATGTTTTGCTTTGGCCAGAACTGAAATGCTTCTAGATACTTTACTGTGGATATGTTTAATGTGAGATTTCCAGCAAATTTTTTCATCTATTATCACCCCAAGGAATTTAGTTTCATTTACTCTTTCTATGTTAACACCCTCTATCTGTACCTGTGCTTGATTGTTTATTTTACTGTTCCCAAATATCATAATTTTTGTTTTGCTCAAGTTTAGTGATAATTTGTTAATGTCAAACCATTTTTTAATTTTACAAAATTCTGAGGTGATACTGTCCAAAAGTTGCTGTAAATTTTCACCAGAACCAAGAATGTTAGTGTCATCAGCAAATAGGATGAATTTCAATATTTTTGATAATTTACATATATCATTGATGTAGATGATGAAGAGTTTAGGACCCAACACTGACCCCTGGGGGACTCCACACACAATGTCCAAACATCCAGACTGATATTCGCCCATCTTCACGAATTGTTTCCTTTTCTTTAAATAACTTCTAACCCACTCTAAAGCCAACCCCCTAATCCCATATAGTTCCAATTTATTGATTAATATTTCATGATTTATTGTATCGAATGCTTTTTTTAGATTAATGAATACCCCAACAGCATATTTCTTTTTATTTATAGAATTTGTGATTTGTTCAATGAGTTCAGTTAAAGCTAGTGATGTTGACCGGTTACTTCTGAATCCATATTAACTATTAGAGAGTAAATTGTGCTTATCTATGAAATTGTCTAATCTGTTGACGAAAAGTTTTTCCAGAATTTTAGAGAACTGTGGGAGAAGAGAAACAGGTCTGTAATTTGTGAAGTGGTGTTTATCTCGTTTTATACAGCGGAATAACTTTAGCTATTTTCATATTATTGGGAAATTGACCGGTTTGTAATGATAAGTTAAAAATGTGTGTTAGTGGTTTAGAAATCCCATTGTGCTACATTAATTGATAATATATTTACTAATGATATAGATAACAATACAGTAGGAGGATATAAAAAATATGTGATCAGCACTAAGAAATGAAATGATAGAAATGATGGTTCTTGACTATATTTGTGTTTCTTTCTACGTTTTGTTTATCTGCTTCTGACCTATGATGTTGGGGTTTTTAAAATATATATATTTTGTTAAGTATTGAGGGTAGGCATAATAAGCTTTGGCTTCTGCCTACACCTTTTTTTTTTTGGTCAGAAAATATGAGTGATTATATTGTTTTATTTTTTTGATACAATGTTTTTTTCACTATTTAACTTTCACAATCGTATGGTCAATCCGTTGTATTGTATTGACCGATAAAATAATAATAATAAATAAATCAATAAAAGTAAAATGAAATTAAAAGATGTTGGTTTAAATCAAAAGTAGACCCAAAATGCTGAAGTAACAGGCAGCATCTCTGGAAAGAAGGAATGGGTGACGTTTCGTGTCGAGACCCTTCCTCAGACCTGGTGAACCTAAGTTGCACTCCCTGAATAGCAAGAAAACTAACCTAAACTCTCCAGAGATGCTGCCTGTCCCACTGAGTTACTTCAGCGCTTTGTGTCTATCTTCGGTGCAGTTACCTTAATACACAAGTCTTTCAGTGATCAGACTCTGTACACAACCACAACTCAACGAAACAGGTGTTTGACCGTGGGATAGAGCTATAGACACGGAACTGCTTACCTGAGTTATGTCCGCTGCTCGTCTCTGGAGTATCGACTGACAATCTATCAGGGGGCCAGTGTCCTTGCCATCAGCAGTCGTCACTGTGTAGAGAATGTGTGGAGGGGAAAATTTACATCATGAAACGGAAGTAAAATAAGGAAGCTTTTTTTTTATCAGCAAACAGTTAACCCCTTTCATCCCTGATGGGCCATGACATTGACCTCATTTTTAAAATTTATATCAAAAAATGTATTCAATTATTAAACATAGTATTTACAATACAATAAAACAAAACAGAACCCACCATTATAATACAAGACAAACAAATATAGTAAATCAACTAGCATACAACTACGCTACAATCCTTGTCCAGGATGCATTCCACCCCTCATGGTGCCCAGCGGTCCCGCAAATCCCCCACAGCGCCCGTGGACAGTGCGTGGTCCCTCTCTAATGCCACCTGGGTATGGACGTAACCCCAGAAATGGGGCAGGCAGCCGGCTCAGGCAGAGCCCTCTTCCGCCTGGCGCCATGACTCGCGGATGGCCAACTTGGCCAGGCCCAGGAGCACCCTCAACCAGGACATCTTCAGCCCCACACTCTCCCCCACACACAGGGTGTCCAAAGATGAGGATGGTGGGAGGTGGGATTTTGACTTAGTGGAGCGAGTGCTGTACTGTGGGAAGAGTCACTCACTATCTCTGCAAACCTATTCTGGGTCTGAAAATATTCCTGGTCTCTGTAACCCCTACTGGCCCCAACATCCCCCTCCCCATCTCTGTACCCCCTCCCCTCCCCTCTGGCCGCTGCACCCCTCCCTGTCTCTGTAACCCCAACTCCTCCAGCCCACCCTGGCAAATTGGAGGTCTTTAATCTAACGGGTGTGACAGTCTCCTGTTCCACTGTGCCATGGTTAGGTTGCTCATTTGGACAAGACTGCACTGATTCAAGAATTGTGGGAAAGAACTGCAGATGCTGGTTTAAATCGAAGACGTTGAGGAGGTCCACACGTCGTGTAAACACTCTGTTTAATCATTAACCGAATATAGTTCCGTCGCTCACCCGCACATGCCCGAGTTGTGGCGCTGTGAGGCAGCAACTCTACCGCTGCACCACCGTCCCTCCCCTAACGTGGATATCACCCAGTCCATCACACAAAGCAGTCTCCCCGCTCCACTGCCCAAAGGGCCCGTTAGAAAGCATTTTATCCGGATGCATCGCTGCTTGGTTTGGGAACAGTTCCACCCACACAGCAACAGGCTATTCGGCCCCCCACGTCCATGCCAGCCCTTTTTTTTTGGCCCATCCATTGGTATAGTTGTACAATTACCGTGTGCACCAGGATTCAATGTTTGCATAAAACCCTGGCAAGTCATACCATATAAGGTCATAAGTGATTGCAGCAGAATTAGGCCATTCGGCCCATCAAGTCTACACCGCCATTCAATCATGGCTGATCTATCTCTCCCTCCTAACCCCATTCTCCTGTCTACTCCCCATAACCTCTCACACCCACACTAATCAACAATCCTTCTATCTCTGCGTGAAATACATCCACTGACTTGGCCTCCACAGATTCATCACCCTCTGACTAAAGATATTCCTCCTCATCTCTTTCCGACTGAACGATCCTACCACAACAAGAGAGCAATGCTGAGCTACTAACTACCTCTTTGATGACCCTCGGTCTGTCCTTGATCAGACGTTGCTGGCTTTACCTTGCACTAAACGTTATTCCCTTACCATGTATCTGTACACTGCAAATGGAATAATTGTAATCATGTGTGCAAAGGAACTGCAGATGTTGGTTTAAACCGTAGATAGACACAAAATGCTGGCGTAACTCAGCGGGTCAGGCAGCATCACTGGATAGAAGGAATGGGTGACATTTAGGGTTGAGACCCTTCTTCTTTCCAGAGATGCTGCCTGTCCCGCTGAGTTACATAACATAACATAACATAACAACACTTTATTGTCACTCGGCACAACACCGAGCGAAATTTCAGCAGTCACACAAAACACAGCAAAAAAGAAAAGAACACAGGACACCCGACCCCAACACAAACATCCATCACAGTGACTCCAAACACCCCCTCACTGTGATGGAGGCAACAAAACTTTCCCTCTCTTCCCCCCGCACCCACGGACAGGCAACTCGACCCCTACCGAGGCAAACGACACGCACAGCCCCCGCAAAGGGATGGAAGGCCCACCGGCCGAGCCGCCCCGGGCACCGAAACGTCCCGCGGCCGCACCGGGCGATGTTAAGTCCAGCGGCCGAGCCGCACCGGGCACTGAAACGTCCCGCGGCCGCACCGGGCGATGTTAAGTCCAGCGGCCAAGGTGCACCGGGCACTGAAACGTCCCGCGGCCGAGCCGCACCGGGCACTGAAACGTCCCGCGGCCACACCGGGCGATGTTAAGTCCAGCGGCCAAGCCGCACCGGGCACTGAAACGTCCCGCGGCCGAGCCGCACCGGGCACTGAAACGTCCCGCGGCCGAGCCGCACCGGGCACTGAAACGTCCCGCGGCCGAGCCGCACCGGGCACTGAAACGTCCCGCGGCCGCACCGGGCGATGTTAAGTCCAGCGGCCGAGCCGCACCGGGCACTGAAACGTCCCAAGGCCAAGCCGCACCGGGCACTGAAACGTCCCGCGGCCGAGCCGCGCCGGCGATGTTAAGGCCCGCAGCCGAGTTGCGCCGGGCGATGGAAGGCCCCGCGGGCGAGCTGCGCCCCGGGGAAGAGACCTAATAAAAGAAAGGTTTCCCCCCACCCCACCCCACCCCACCCCACCCCACACCCCCACCACACATACACAGCCAAAAACAGAAACAAAAACCATCCCAACACCGACACAAACAAAAAAAAAGAAAAAAAGACAACAGACTGCCAGAGAGCCGCAGCCGTTAGGCGCAGTCAACTCCTCCCAACTCCTCCAGCATTTTGTGTCTATCATCGATTGTACTCCTGTGTTGTCTTTCCGCTGACTGGTTTGCGCGCAACAAACGCTTTTCGCTGTATCTCGGTACACATGACAATAAGCATAGAAAACATAGAATAATAGAAAATAGGTGGAGGCGTAGGCCGTTCGCCTGTCATATGGTCATGGCAGATCATCCAAAATTAGTACCCCGTTCCTGCTTTGTCCCCATATCCCTTGATTCCGTTAGCCCTAAGAGCTAAATCTAACTCTCTCTTGAAATCATCCAGTATATTGGCCTCCACTGCCTTCTGTGGCAGAGAATTTCACACATTCACAACTCTCTGGGTGAAAAAGCTTTTCCTCATCTCAGTCCTAAATAATCTACCCCTAATTCTTAAACTGTCACCCGTGGTTCTGGACTTCCCCAACATCGGGAACATTTTTCCTGCATTTAGCCTGTCCAATCCCTTCAGAATTTTATATGTTTCTATAAGATCCCGTCACATCCTTTTTAACTTCCAGTGATTACAAGCCGAGTCAACCCATTCTTTCATCATATGTCAGTCCCACCATCCCGGGAATTAACCTGGTTAAAAATGTGTTGGAAAGAACAGACACACAAGTTCAGGAATGTCTCGAACATGAGAGCTCTGATAGAAATGCTCACTCCATGTTCCTCAGTGGAGTACACAAAAAATGAAGTCATTGATATTGTTAACAAATACTGTAACAAAAAGTCTACTGATTACAATTCCATAGATATGACACTAGTCAAAAATATTATTGAATGCACTAGACCAAGTGGGCCTAAACCTCTCCTGCATTGGTGCAGCACCCTCTCCTCCCTCCTCTCCTCATCCCTGCACCCCCCTCCCTCCCTCCCTCCCCCACTTCCCACCACGCACTCCCCCTCCCTCCCTCCTCCCCCCTCCTTCCCTCCTCCCCCCTCCCCACACCCCCCTCCCTCCCTCCCTATAGAGAGAGAATTATACTTTAAAAAACTTTTAAAATATAACACCAATTTCAATGAAACTTCTTCCATTAGCACCAAAGGGACGACGGTGAGTAAGATGGGCCTAAAATTGTCACGCTATCGTGTACCATTTTGGCTGTAGTTCAGGAACAAACAAACGAGAGTTTTAGTAGATAGATAGTAAAACCGTTCACACATAATTTAATCATTCCTTCCTCACAGGCATATATCCCAACAAAATTTAAATAGTGAAAGTCATTCCTGTCTACAAGAACGGAGATAGACATTTATTTTCAAATTACAGGCCGATATCTCTGCTTGCTCAATTCTCAAAAATATTAGAAAAATTATTTGTACAAAGACTTGAAATCTTTATTGATAAATATAACATACTAAGTGATCACCAGTATGAATTTCGAACTAAAAGGTCTACCTCACTAACGCTAATGGAACTAGTTGAGAATATTTTAATTCCAATTGATAATAATGAATATACTGTGGGATTATTTATAGGTTTCAAAAAAGCGTTTGATACTATAGATCATGAATTACTGATGAACAAGCTAGAAAGATATGGTATTAGAGTAGTAACATACCTCTGGTTAAGAAGCTACCTTGAAAACAGATATCAGTATGTTCAAGTAAATAATTTTGATTCAGAACTTATGAAGGTTACCTGTGGGGTCCCGCAGGGCTCGGTGCTGGTCCCAAAGCTCTTTATATTCAATATAAATGATATTTGTATGGTGTCAAGATAGTTCCATTATTTATATTTGCAGATGTCACAAATTTATTTTGTTCAGGGAAAAACATGAAGCAACTTTTGGATACAGTTAAAGGGTAATTGGAAACCCTAAAGAAGTGGTTTGATACTAAAAAATTGTCATTAAATCTAGGTAAATCATAATTTATTGTGTCTGGAAATCGGAAAATAAATTTGGAGGTAACACTTATGATTAATGATGTAGAAATTGAAAGGGGAAACACCTACAAAACTAGCACCAATTCAATCTTTATATTGCAAAAAAGAGCTATAAGAATTGTCAATAAGGCTGGTTATAATGACCCAACCGACCCATTATTTATAAAATCATATGCCCTAAAATTTATGGACCTAGTAGACTTTAAAACTCTACAAATAATGTTTAGAGCAAAAGAAAGAACACTTCCTGATTGTATCCAAGGTTTGTTTCCAGTGAGGGAGAGCAGGTATCATAATTATATATTTGAAAAAATGAGGGGAAGAACAAATGTGAAAAATAGATGTGTGACTGTTAAAGGGATAAATTTATGGAATAGTTGCAACGATGAATTATAAGAGTGTAGTTATTTGTGTAAATTTAAGAAAATGTTCAAAAATATTATATTTGAAAGATAAAAAAATTGTGATCAGCACTGAGAAATTACATGATAGAAATGATGGTTCTTGACTATATTTGTGTTTCTGTCCACGTATTGTTTATCAGCTTCTGACCTATGCTGTTGAGGTTTTAAATATATATATATTTTGTTAAGTATTGAGGGTAGGCATAATAAGCTTTGGCTTCTGCCTACACCTTTATTTTTTTCGGTCAGAAAATATGTGTGATTGTATTGCTTTATTTTTGTGATACAATGTTTTTTTGCACTATTTAACTTTCACAACCGTATGGTCAATCTGTTGTATTGTATTGACTGAATAAATAAATAAATAAATAAAAATCAAATGAAATTAAAAGATGTTGGTTTAAATCAAAGGTAGAACAAAATGCTGGAGTAACTCATCGGGACAGGCAGCATCTCAGACCTGTTGAACCTAAGTTGCACTCCCTGAATAGCAAGAAAACTAATCCAAACTCTCCAGAGATGCTACCTGTCCCGCTGAGTTACTTTAGCGCAGATGCAGTTACCGCAATACACAAGTCTTTCAGTGGTCAGGCTCTGTACAAAACCACAACTCAACTAAACAGGTGTTTGACCGTGGGAACGAGCTACAGACATGGAACCACGTACGTGAGTTCTGTCCGTTGCTCGTCTCTGGAGTAGCGACTGACAATCTATCAGGGGGCCCAGTGTCCTTGTCCTCAGCAGTCGTCACATGTGGAGAACAAGAATGTGTGGAGGGGAAAACTTACATCAAGAAACGGAAGTAAAATAAGGAAGTATTTCTTTATCAGCAAAGAGTTAACCCCTTTCATCCCTGATGGGCCATGACTTTGACTAAATTTTTTAATTTTATATCAAAAAATATATTCAATTATGAAAAATAATATTTACAATACAATAAAACAAAACAGAACCCACCATTATAATACAAGACAAATCAATATAGTAAATGAACTACCATACAACTACGCTACAATTCTTGTCCAGGATGCATTCCGCCCCTCGCGGTGCCCAGCGGTCCCGCAAATCCCCCAGAGCGCCCGTGGACAGTGCGTGGTCCCTCTCTAATGCCACCCGGGTATGGACGTAACCCCAGAAATGGGGCAGGCAGCCGGCTCGGGCAGAGCCCTCTTCCACCTGGCGCCATGACTCGCGGATGGCCAACTTGGCCAGGCCCAGGAGCAACCTCATCCAGGACATCTTTAGCCCCACCCTCTCCCCCACACAGGGTGTCCAAAGATGAGGATGGTGGGTGGGACTTTGACTTAGTGGAGGGAGTGCTGTACTGTGGGAAGAGTCCCTCACTATCCCTGCAAACCTATTCTCTGTCTGAAACTATTCCTGGTCTCTGTAACCCCAAACGGCCCCTACATCCCCCTCCGCATCTCTGTACCCCCTCCCCATCTCTGTACCCCCTCCCCTCCCCTCTCGCCGCTGCACCCCTCCCTCTCTCTGTAACCTCCTCCCCTCCACCCCTCCCTGGCAAATTGGAGGTCTTTAATCTAACGGGTGTGACAGTCTCCTGTTCCACTGTGCCATGGTTAGGTTGCTCATTTGGACAAGACTGCACTGATTCAAGAATTGTGGGAAAGAACTGCAGATGCTGGTTTAAATCGAAGACGTTGAGGAGGTCCACACGTCGTGTAAACACTCTGTTTAATCATTAACCGAATATAGTTCCGTCGCTCACCCGCGCATGCGCGAGTTCAGGCGCTGTGAGGCAGCAACTCTACCGCTGCACCACCGCCCCCCCCCTAACGTGGACATCGCCCAGTCCATCACACAAAGCAGTCTCCCCACTCCACTGCCCAAAGGGCCCGTTAGAAAGCATTTTATCAGGATGCATCACAGCTTGGATTGGGAACAGTTCCATCCACACAGCAACAGGCTCTTCGGACCACCACGCCCATGCCAGCCCTTTTCATTGTAAGCGTTTGATACAATAGATCTTGGTTTACTAATGAATAAGCGAGAAAGATATGGTATTGGAGAGTAACATACTTCTGCTACCTTGAAAACAGATATCAGTATGTTCAAGTAAATAATTTTGATTCAGAACTTATGCAGGTTACCTGTGGGGTTCTGCAGGGCTCGGTGCTGGGCCCAAAGCTCTTTATATTCGATATAAATGATATTTGTATGGTATCAATATAGTTCCATTTAGTTATATTTGCGGATGACACAAATTAATTTTGTTCAGGGAAAAACATGAAGCATCTTTTGTACACAGTTAAAGAGGAATTGGAAACCCTAAAGAAGTGGTTTGATACTAATAAATTGTCATTAAATCTAAGTAAATCATAATTTATTGTGTTTGGAAATCGGAAAATAAATTCTGAGGTAACACTTATGATTAATGATGTAGAAATTGAAAGATTGTATGAAAATAAATTCTTGTGAGTGATAATAGATCATAAACTCTGTTGGAAATCTCACATAAAACATATCAATTCAAAACTGTCTAAATCCATTGCAATACTGCACAAAACTAAGGCCATCTTGAATCAAAATTCACTATTTACCTTGTATTGCTCACTCATTATTCCATATATGACATACTGTGTAGAAGTATGGGGAAACACCTACAAAACTAGCACTAATTCAATCTTTATATTGCAAAAAAGAGCTAAAGGAATTGTCAATAAAGGCTGGTTATAATGACCCAACCAACCCATTATTTATAAAATCATATGCCCTCAAATTTATGGACCTAATAGACATTAAAACTCTACAAATAATGTTTAGAGCAAAAGAAAGAACACTTCACTTGTTTCCAGTGAGGTATCATAATTATATATTTGAAAATATGAGGGGAAGAACAAATGTGAAAAATAGATGTGTGACTGTTAAAGGGATAAATTTATGGAATAGTTGCAACGATGAATTATAAGACTGTAGTAATATGTGTAAATTTAAGAAAATGTTCAAAAATATGTGATCAGCACTGAGAAATGACATGATAGAAATGATGGTTCTTGACTACATTTGTGTTTCTGTCTATGTTTTGTTTATCTGCTTCTGACCTATGATGTTGAAGTTTTTTTTAAATTATATTTTGTTAAGTATTGAGGGTAGGCATAATATGCTTTGGCTTCTGCCTACACCTTTATTTTTTTCGGTCAGAAATCATGTGTGATTGTATTGCTTTATTTTTGTGATACAATGTTTTTTTGCACTATTTAACTTTCACAACCGTATGGTCAATCCGTTGTATTGTATTGACTGAATAAATAAATAAATAAAAAATAAAAAAATGAAATTAAAAGATGTCGAGACCCTTCCTCAGACCTGTTGAACCTAAGTTGCACTCCCTGAATAGCAAGAAAACTAATCCAAACTCTCCAGAGATGCTACCTGTCCCGCTGAGTTACTTTAGCGCAGGTGCAGTTACCGCAATACACAAGTCTTTCAGTGGTCAGACTCTGTACAAAACCACAACTCAACTAAACAGGTGTTTGACCGTGGGAACGAGCTACAGACATGGAACCACGTACGTGTGTTCTGTCCGTTGCTCGTCTCTGGAGCATCGACTGACAATCTATCAGGGGCCCAGTGTCCTTGTCCTCAGCAGTCGTCACTTGTGGAGAACAAGAATGTGTGGAGGGGAAAACTTACATCAAGAAACGGAAGTAAAATAAGGAAGTATTTCTTTATCAGCAACCAGTTAACCCCTTTCATCCCTGATGGGCCATGACTTTGTCTTAATTTTTTAATTTTATATCAAAAAATATATTCAATTATGAAAAATAATATTTACAATACAATAAAACAAAACAGAACCCACCATTATAATACAAGACAAATCAATATAGTAAATGAACTACCATACAACTACGCTACAATCCTTGTCCAGGATGCATTCCACCCCTCGCGGTGCCCAGCGGTCCCGCAAATCCCCCAGAGCGCCCGTGGACAGCGCGTGGTCCCTCTCTAATGCCACCTGGGTATGGACGTAACCCCAGAAATTGGGCAGGCAGCCGGCTCGGGCAGAGCCCTCTTCTGCCTGGCGCCATGACTCACGGATGGCCAACTTGGCCAGGCCCAGGAGCAAACTCAACCAGGACATCTTCATCCCCACCCTCTCCCCCACACAGGGTGTCCAAAGATGAGGATGGTGGGTGGGACTTTGACTTAGTGGAGGGAGTGCTGCACTGTGGGAAGGTTTAAATCAAAGGTAGAACAAAATGCTGGAGTAACTCATCGGGACAGGCAGCATCTCTGGAAAGAAAGAATGGGTGACGTTTCGGGTCGAGACCCTTCCTCAGACCTGGTGAACCTAAGTTGCACTCCATGAATAGCAAGAAAACTAATCTAAACTCTCCCGAGATGCTGCCTGTCCCACTGAGTTACTTCAGCGCTTTGTGTCTATCTTCGGTGCAGTTACCTTAATACACAAGTCTTTCAGTGATCAGACTCTGTACAAAACCACAACTCAACGAAACAGGTTTTTGACCGTGGGATAGAGCTATAGACACGGAACTGCGTACCTGAGTTCTGTCCTCTGCTCGTCTCTGGAGTATCGACTGACAATCTATCAGGGGGCCAGTGTCCTTGTCCTCAGCAGTCGTCACTGTGTGGAGAACAAGAATGTGTGGAGGGGAAAATTTACATCATGAAACGGAGTAAAATAAGGAAGTTTATCCTTATCAGGGTGTCCAAAGATGAGGATGGTGGGTGGGGCTTTGACTTAGTGGAGGGAGTGCTGTACTGTGGGAAGAGTCCCTCACTATCTCTGCAAACCTATTCTGTGTCTGAAACTATTCCTGGTCTCTGTAACCCCTACCGGCCCCCACAACCCCCTCCCCATCTCTGTACCCCCTCCCCTCCCCCTCTGGCGGCTGCACCCCTCCCTGTCTCTGTAACCCCCGTCCCTCTGACATCTACACCCCTCCCTCTCTTTACCCCTCCCTGGTCGAATAACACTGCTGCGCTGGTCAAGAAGGCACAGCAATGACTGTTCTACCTAAGAACACTGAAGAAGTCTGGTCTACCCCAACAGCTGCTGACGACATTCTACCGCTGCACCATAGAGAGCATCCTAACACATGGCACCCCTGTGTGGTACCTCAGCTGCACGGAGGCTGAGAGGAAAGCTCTTTAGCGGGTAGTGCATAGAGCTCAGAGGACCATCGGAACACTGCTACCAGCCTTGCAGGGCATCTACAACACACGATGCCTCAGAAAAGCCACCAGCATCCACAAAGACTCTTCACACCCCTGCAACAGTCTGTTTGAACTCCTTCCATCGGGCAGACGATACAAGGCCTTCTATGCCCGCATCTCCAGACTCAGGAACAGCTTCATCCCCAGGGCCATAGCTGCTATGAACCGCTCCTGCTGAGCCGGATGGTCACATCGCACAGTGATCCGGCACAGATCTACTTGCACTTTATTCTGTTTTAAAACTGTTACAGTTTGTTTCATTGGGTTGTTTAAATTAATACTAACTAGCTAATTAAATTATTGCATCGTATGGAAGGCGCATTCCCAATCTCGTTGTACCCCTGTACAATGACAATAAAGATATATTGTATTGTATTGTATTGTATAATCCTCCCTCCGGCCCCTACACCCCTCTCCCTGTCTCTGTAAACCCCTCCCCTCCGATCTCTGCACCGCTCTGTAAATCCCTCCCCTCTGGGCCCTACTCCCCTCCCTGCCTCAGTAACCCCCTCCCCTCCACCCCTCCCTGGCAAATTGGAGGTCTTTAATGTAACGGGTGTGACAGTCTCCTGTTCCACTGTGCCATGGTTAGGTTGCTCATTTGACCAAGACTGCACTGATTCAAGAATTGGAGGAAAGAACTGCAGATGCAGGTTTAAATCGAAGACGTTGAGGAGGTCCACACGACTTGTAAATAATCTGTTTAATCATTAACCGAATATAGTTCCGTCGCTCACCCGCGCATGCCCGAGTTGTGGCGCTGTGAGGCAGCAACTCTACCGCTGCACCACCGTCCCTCCCCTAACGTGGATATCACCCAGTCCATCACACAAAGCAGTCTCCCCGCTCCACTGCCCAAAGGGCCCGTTAGAAAGCATTTTATCAGGATGCATCGCAGGTTGGTTTGGGAACAGTTCCATCCACACACGGACCACCACTTCCATGCCAGCCCTTTTTTTGGCCCATCTATTGGTATAGTTGTACAATTACCATGTGCACCAGGATTCAATGTGTGCGTGAAACCCTGGCAAGTCGTTCCATACAAGGTCGTAAGTGATAGGAGCAGAATTAGGCAATTCGGCCCATCAAGTCCACATCGCCATTCAATCATGGCTGATCTATCTCTCCCTCCTAACCCCATTCTCCTGCCTACTCCCCATAACCACTGACACCCGCACTAATCAACAATCCATCTATCTCTGCCTCAAAAATATCCACTGACTTGGCCTCCACAGATTCATCACCCTCTGACTAAAGATATTCCTCCTCATCTCCTTCCGACTGAACCATCCTACCACAACAAGAGAGCAGTGCTGAGCTACTAACTACTTCTTTGATGACTCTCGGACTGTCCTTGATCAGAATTTGCTGGCTTTACCTTGCACCAAACGTCATTCCCTTACCATGTATCTGTGCACTGTAAATGGAGCAATTGTAATCATGTGCACAAAGGAACTGCAGATGCTGGTTTAAACCGTAGATAGACACAAAATGCTGGCGTAACTCAGCGGGTCAGGCAGCATCTCTGGATAGAAGGAATGGGTGACATTTAGGGTTGAGACCCTCCTTCTTTCCAAAATGCTGACTGTCCCGCTGAGTTACATTTTGTGTCTATCATCGATTGTAATCCTGTGTTGTCTTTCCGCTGACTGGTTAGCGCGCAACAAACGCTTTTCACTGTATCCCGGTACACATGACAATAAGCATAGAAAACATAGAATAATAGCAAATAGGTGCAGGAGTAGGCCATTCAATATGGTCATGGCAGATCATCCAAAATTAGTACCTCATTCCTGCTTTCTCCCCATATCCCTTAGTTTCGTTAGCCCTAAGAGCTAAATCTAACTCTCTCTTGAAAACATTCTGTATATTGGCCTCCACTGCCTCCTGTGGCAGGGAATTTCACACATTCACAACTCTGGGTAAAAAGAGCTTTTCCTCATCTCAGTCCAAAATTATCTACCCCTAATTCTTGTACTGTGGCCCGTGGTTCTCAACACCCCCAACATCGGGACGATTGTTCCTGCATCTAGCCTGTCCAATCCATTCAGAATTTTATATGTTCCTATAAGATCCCCTCACATCCTTTGTAGCGGCCAGCTTCTCGTCAATCTCAATTAACTCCCAAGCTGCCACTTGCATAGACAGGGTTAGCGATAAGCGTAATAACTCGATCAACTAGTAACAGAAATCCTCCCAGACGTTTAATAGTTAGTCTTCTTTATTTGAAGGTGCAATAAACATATTGGCATATCTCTTGTCATCGACTGGTTATTAATTGCTAGGTAAAATTCCATATCTTACCACAGTCTATGCAATCATTACGAATTGCCAGATATAACTTCGACAGTTTGTATTAATCTTCTTGTTAATAAAACATACAGGCGATTACATCATGGCTGATAAATCCTTTGGCGGAGCTTCGAGCTGACCCTCTGTCAGCACCTCCCAGCTCACACACTCTGCCAGCACGTACCCAACTGCCCATACTCTGGCTCCGCCCAGCCCCTATGTAAGCATTGCATTAATCTATAGTGTCCAAACTACAGCAGAATACAAGGTAATGATATTAATAAGCACTAATAACTGCAAAATGGCTCCTACATCCTTTTTAACTTCCAGTGATTACAAGCCCAGTCGACCCATTCTTTCATCATATGTCAGTCCCACCATCCCGGGAATTAACCTGGTTAAACAAATGTTGGAAAGTATTGACACACAAGTTCAGGAAGGTCTAGAACATGAGAGCTCTGATAGAAATGCTCACTCCATGTTCCTCAGTGGAATACACAAAAATGAAGTCATTGATATTGTTAAAAAACACAGTAACATAAAGTCTACTGATTACAATTCCATTGATATAATAATAGTCAAAAATATTATTGAATGTTCTAGACCAAGAGGACCCGTTGGGCCCAAACCTCTCCTGCATTGGTGCAGCACCATATCCTCCCTTCTGCCCCCCTCCCTGCACCTCCCTACCTCCCTCCCTCCCTCCCTCCCTCCCTCCCTCCCTCCCTCCCTCCCTCCCTCCCTCCCTCCCTCCCTCCCTCCCTCCCTCCCTCCCTCCCTCCCTCCCTCCCTCCCTCCCTCCCTCCCTCCCCCGTTCCCCACCATACCCTCCCCCCTCCCTCCCTCCTCCCCCCTCCCCACACCCCCTCCCTCCCTGCCTCTCTCCCTAGGAGATAGAAACATAGAAACATAGAAACATAGAAAATAGGTGCAGGAGAAGGCCATTCGGTCCTCCGAGCCTGCACCGCCATTCAATATGATCATGGCTGATCATCCAGTTCAGTAACCTGTACCTGCCTTCTCTCCATACCCCCTGATCCCTTTAGCAAAAAGGGCCACATCTAACTCCCTCTTAAATATAGCCAATGAACTGGCCTCAACTACCTTCTGTGGCAGAGAATTCCACAGACTCACCACTCTCTGTGTGAAGAAATGTTTTCTCATCTCGGTCCTAAAAGACTTCCCCCTTATCCTTAAGCTGTGACCCCTGGTTCTGGACTCCCCCAACATCGGGAACAATCTTCCCGCATCTAGCCTCTGCAACCCCTTAAGAATTTTATATGTTTCTATATGATCCCCCCTCAGTCTTCTAAATTCCAGCGAGTACAAGCCTAGTCTATCCAGTCTTTCTTCATATGAAAGTCCCGCCATCCCAGGGATCAATCTAGTGAACCTTCTCTGTACTCCCTCTAAGGCAAGAACTCTTTCCTTAGATTAGGAGACCAAAACTGCACACAATACTCCAGGTGCGGTCTCACCAAGGCCCTGTACAACTGCGGTAAAACCTCCCTGCTCCTAAACTCAAATCCTCTTGCTATGAATGGCAACATACCATTCGCTTTCTTCACTGCCTGCTGCACCTGCACGCTTGCTTTCAATGACTGGTGCACCATGACACCCAGGTCACGTTGCATCTCCCCTTCTCATAATCGTTCACCATTCAGGTAATACTCTGTTTTCCTGTTCTTGCCGCCAAAGTGGATAACCTCACATTTATCCACATTATATTGCATCTGCCATGCATTTGCCCACTCGCCTAATCTATCCAAGTCACTCTGCAGCCTCCTAGCATCCTCCTCGCAGCTGACACTGCCACCCAGCTTGGTGTCATCCGCAAACGTAGAGATGTTGCATTCAATTCCCTCGTCCAAATCATTAATATACACTGTAAATAACTGGGGTCCCAGCACCGAGCCTTGCGGTACCCCACTAGTCACTGCCTGCCATTCCGAAAAGGACCCGTTTATTCCTACTCTTTGCTTCCTGTCCGCCAACCAATTTTCTATCCACCTTAACACTGAACCCTCAATACCGTGTGCTTTAAGTTTGTACACCAATCTCCTATGTGGGACCTTGTCGAATGCCTTCTGAAAGTCCAAATATAACACATCGACTGGTTCTCCCTTATCCACTCTACTAGTTACATCCTCGAAAAATTCTATAAGATTCGTCAGACATGATTTGCCTTTTGTAAATCCATGCTGACTTTGTCCGATGATTTCACCACTTTACAAATGTGATGCTATCACATCTTTAATAACTGACTCTAGCATTTTCCCACTACCGATGTTAGGCTAACTGGTCTATAATTCCCCGTTTTCTCTCTCCCTCCATTTTTAAAAAGTGGGTTTACATTAGCTACCCTCCAGTCTTCAGGAACTACTCCAGAATCTAAGGAGTTTTGAAAAATTATCACTAATGCATCCACTATTTCTGAGGCTACTTCCTTAAGCACTCTGGGATGCAGCCTATCTGGCCCTGGGGATTTATCTGCCTTTAATCCATTTAATTTACCTAACACCACTTCCCGACTAACCTGGATCTCCCTCAGTTCCTCCATCTCATTAGACCCCCGGTCCCCCGCTATTTCCAGCAGACGGTTTATGTCTTCCTTAGTGAAGACAGAACCAAAATATTTGTTCAATTGGTCTGCCATCTCCTTGTTCCCTATCATCAATTCACCTGTTTCCGACTGCAAGGGACCTACATTTGTCTTAACTAATCTTTTTCTCTTGACATATCTATAAAAGCTTTTGCAGTCAGCTTTTATGTTCCTTGCCAGTTTTCCCTCATAATCTATTTTCCCTTTCCTAATTAAGCCCTTTGTCCTCCTCTGCTGGACTCTGAATTTCTCCCAGTCCTCTGGTATGCTACTTTTTCTGGCTAATCTGTATGCTTCATCTTTTGTTTTAATACTATCCTTGATTTCCCTTGTTAGCCACGGATGCACTACCTTTCCTGGTTTGTTCTTTTGCCAAACTGGGATGAACACTTGTTGTAGTTCATCCATGCGACCTTTAAATGCCTTCCATTGCATGTCCACCGTCAACCCTTTCAGCATCAATTGCCAGTCTATCTTGGACAATTCACGCCTCATACCCTCAAAGTTACCTTTCTTTAAGTCCAGAACACTTGTTTCTGTATTGACTTTGTCACTCTCCATCCTAATGAAGAACTCCACTATTATGATCACTCTTGCCCAAGGGGCCTCGCACAACAAGACTGCTAACTAACCCTTCCTCATTACTCAATACCCAGTCTAGAATGGCCTGCTCTCTCGTTGGTTCCTCGACATGTTGGTTTAGAAAACCATCTCGCAAACATTCCAAGAAATCCTCTTCGTCAGCACCCCTGCCAGTTTGGTTCACCCAATCTATATGTAGATTGAAGTCACCCATTATAACTGCTGCACCTTTGGTGCATGCATTTCTAATTTCCTGCTTGATGCCATCCCCAACCTCACTACTGCTGTTAGGTGGCCTGTACACAACTCCCACTAGCGTTTTCTGCCCCTTAGTGTTTCGTAGCTCCACCCATATAGATTCCACATCCTCCGAGCTAATGTCCTTCCTTTCCATTGCGTTAATCTCCTCTCTAACCAGCAACGCAACCCCACCTCCTTTTCCTTTCTGTCTATCCCGCCTGAATATAGAATATACCTGGATGTTGAGCTCCCAGCCTTGGTCACCCTGGAGCCATGTCTCCGTAATCCCAACTATATCATAATCATTACTAACTATCTCCACATTTAATTCGTCCACCTTATTCCGAATACTCCTTGCATTGAGACACAAAGCCTGCAGGCTTGTTTTTATAACACTCTTGCCCCTTATATAATTATGTTGCAAAGTGGTCCTTTTTGATTTTTGCCCTGGATTTGTCTGCCTGCCACTTTTACTTTTCACCTTGCTACCTATTGTTTCTACCCTCACTTTATACCCCTCTGTCTCTCTGCTCCAGCTCCCATCCCCCTGCCATATTAGTTTAAATCCTCCCCGACAGCACTAGCAAACACTCCCCCAAGGACATTGGTTCCATTCCAGCCCAGGTGCAGACCGTCCTGTTTGTACTGGTCCCACCTCCCCCAGAACTGGTTCCAATGTCCTAGAAATTTGAATCCCTCCCCCTTGCACCATTTTTCAAGCCACATATTCATCTGTAATATCCTCCTATTTCTACTCTGACTAGCAAGTGGCACTGGTAGTAATCCGGAGATTATTACCTTTGAGGTCCTACTTTTAAGTTTATCTCCTAGCTCCCTAAATTCACCTTGTAGGACCTCATGCCGTTTTGTACCTATATTTAGATAGATTGTAGATAGATTTAAACTTTAAATAACTTTAAAAATATAACACCAATTTCAATGAAACTTCTTCCATTAGCACCAGGACGGTGAGTAAGGTGGGCCTAAAATTGTCGCGCTATTGTGTAGCATTTTGGCTGTAGTTCAGGAACAAACAAACGTGAGCTTTGGTATATAGATAGTAAAACCGTTTGCACATAAATTAATCAATCCTTCCTCACAGGCACGTTTGCCAACAAAATGAAGTTAGTGAAAGTCATTCCTGTCTACAAGAATGGAGATGGACATTTATTTTCAAATTACAGGCCGATATTTCTGCTTCCTCAATTCTCAAAAATATTAGAAAAATTATTTGTACAAAGACTTGAAATCTTTATTGATAAATATGACATACTGAGTGATCACCAGTATGGATTTCGAGCTAAAACGTGTGTTTTTTAAAAATTAGCTCCTTTTAACTCCATCACGAGCGCTAATGGAACTAGTTGAAAATATTTTAACTTCAATTGATAATAACAAATATACTGTGGGAGTATTTATAGCGTTTGATACTATAGATCATGGCTTACTGATGAATAAGCTGGAAAGATATGGTATTAGAGGAGTAACATACTTCTGATTAAGAAGCTACCTTGAAAACAGATATCAGTATGTTCAAGTAAATAATTTTGATTAAGAACTTATGAAGGTTACCTGTGGTGTTCCGCAAGGCTCGGTGCTGGGCCCAAAGCTCTTTATATTCGATATAAATGATATCTGTATGGTGTAAAAATTGTTCCATTTAGTTATATTTGCAGATGACACAAATTTATTTTGTTCAGGGAAAAACGTGAAGCAACATTTGGACACAGTTAAAGGCGAATTGGAAACCCTAAAGAAGTGGTTTGATACTAATACATTGTCATTAAATCTAAGTAAAACATAATGTATTGTGTTTGAAAACCGGAAAATAAAATCGGAGGTAACACTTATGATTAATGATGTAGAAATTGAAAGAGTGTATGAAAATAAATTCTTGGGAGTGATAATAGATCATAAACTCTGTTGGAAATCTTACATAAAACATATCAAATCAAAACTGTCTAAATCCATTGCAATACTGCACAAAACTAAGGCCATCTTGAATCAAAATTCACTATTTATGTTATATTGCTCACTCATTATTCCATATTTGAGATACAGTGTAGAAGTATGGGGAAACACATAAAATCTCGGACTAATTCAATCTTTATATTGCAAAAAAGAGCTATATGAATTGCCAATAAAGGCTGGTTATAATGATCCAACCAACCCATTATTTATAAAATCATATGCCGTAAACTTTATGCACCTAGTAGACTTTAAAACTCTACAAATAATGTTTAGCCCAAAAGAAACAACAGTTCCTGCTTGTATCCAAGGTTTGTTTCCAGTGAGGGAGAGCTGGTATCATAATTATACATTTGAAAAATTGAGGGGAAGAACAAATGTGAAAAATAGATGTGTGACTGTTAAAGGGGTAAATTTATGGAATAGTTGCAACAATGAATTAAAAGAGTGTAGTAATATGTGTAACTTTAAGAAAATGTTCAAAAATATTATATTTGGAAGAAACAAAATATGAGATCAGCACTGAGAAATGACATGATAGCAATGGTGGTTCTTGACCATATTTGTGTTTCTTTCTATGTTTTGCTTATCTGTTTCTGACCTATGATGTTATGTTTTTTTTAATTATATTTTGTTAAGTATTGAGGGTAGGCATAATAAGCTTTAGCTTCTGCCTACACCTTTATTTTTTTTGGTCAGGAAATATGTGTGATTATATTGTTTTATTTTTGTGATACAATGTTTTTTTGCTCTATTTAACTTTCACAACCGTATGGTCAATCCGTTGTATTGTATTGACCGAAAAAATAACAATAATAAATAAATAAATAAAAGTAAATTGAAATTAAAAGATGTTGGTTTAAATCAAAAGTAGACCCAAAATGCTGGAGTAACTCAGCGGGACAGGCAGCATCTCTGGAAAGAAGGAATGGGTGACGTTTCGGGTTGAGACCCTTCCACAGACCTGGTGAACCTACGCTGCACTCCCTGAATAGCAAGAAAACGAATCTAAACTCTCCAGAGATGCTGCCTGTCCCACTGAGTTACTCCAGCGCTTTGTGTCTATCTTCAGTGCAGTTACCTTAATACTCCAGTTTTTCAGTGATCAGACTCTGTACAAAAGCACAACTCAACTAAACAGGTGTTTGACCGTGGGAACGAGCTACAGACACGGAACTGCGTACGTGAGTTCTGTCCGCTGCTCGTCTCTGGAGTATCGACTGACAATCTATCAGGGGGCCAGTGTCCTTGTCCTCAGCAGTCGTCACTGTGTGGAGAATGTGTGGAAGGGAAAATTTACATCAAGAAACGGAAGTAAAATAAGGAAATTTTTCTTTATCAGCAGACAGTTAACACCTTTCATCCCTGATGGGCCATGATTTTGACTTAGATTTTTAAATTTACATGAAAAAAATTATTCAATTATTTAAAATAATATTTACAATACAATAAAACAAAACCTCTAACACACGCACTAATCATGAATCCATCTATCTCTGCTTCAAAAATATCCGCTGACTTTGCCTCCACAGATTCATCACCCTCTGACTAAAGATATTCCTCCTCATCTCCTTCCAAATGAACCATCCTACCACAACCAGAGACCAGAGCTGAGCTACTAACTACCTCTTTGATGACCTTTGGACTGTCCTTGATCTGACTTTGCTGGCTTTACCTTGCACTAAACTTCATTCCCTTATCATGTATCTGTACACTGTAAACGGAACAATTGTTATCATGTGTACGAAGGAACTGCAGATGCTGGTTTAAACCATAGATAGACACGACCGGCTAACATGCTACCGATCGGACAGAGCTACGGTTAGCGGGGGGAAGACTCGCGGCGGCGGTGTGATTGTTTACATCAGTGATGCTTGGTGTCGGGACGCTGTGTTGGTCTACAAACACTGTTCACCGCTGGCGGAGTTTATGGTTGTGAAGTGCCGACCTTTCTACCTCCCGAGGTAGCTAACAGCTATCCTGTTAGTCGCTGTTTACATCCCTCCCAGTTCCAACAACAAGGACAGAGAGGAGGCACTCTGCGAACTGTACCGGGCCATCTCTGAGCAGCAGACAGCACACCCAGATGGCTTTCTCATCGTAGCTGGGGACTTCAACCATGCTAACCTAAAAACTGTCATGCCCAAAGTATACCAGCATGTTGATTTCCCAACACGAGAAAACAACACCTTGGACCTTGTCTACACGACCATCAAAGGAGCATACAAGGCTTCCCCCCTCCCCCACATCGGCCTCTCTGATCACCTCACCGTTCTGCTGAAACCGGCATACAGACCCCGGGTGAAAGTCACCAAACCGGTTTCAAAAGAGGTACGTGTGTGGTCAGAGGACAGCACAGCTGCACTCCAAAACTGCTTTGAGACTACAGACTGGGACATGTTCAAGCAGGCAGCAACATACAACAACACAACCAACATTCAGGAATACACAGAGACAGTTACAGGCTACATCACCAAATGCATTGATGATGTGACCCACACCAGAGCCATCACCATCCGGGCTAACCAGAAGCCATGGCTGACAGGGGAGGTCCATGGGCTGCTGAGGGTCCGCAACGCTGCCTTCAGAGAGGGCAATCCAGCCGGTCTCAGAGCAGCCAGGGCCAACCTTTCCAGTGGCATCAGGAAAGCCAAACAACACTACACCCGGCGCATCACAGCCCACTTCAGTGACAGCAGAGACACACGGAGCCTGTGGAAGGGTATTAGGACTATCACGGACTACAAACCCTTACCACAGACCTGTGACAGTGACACCTCTCTCTTGAACGACCTCAACGGCTTCTTCGCACGCTTTGAAGCACAGAGCAACACACCTGCGCAGAAAACAACTCCCCCCCCCCAACGACCAGGCTATTTGTCTGTCTCCAGGCAGTGTGAGGAGCACACTGTTAAGGATTAACACCCGGAAAGCTTCTGGACCTGACAACATTCCTGGTCGTGTGCTAAAAGACTGCGCAGCTGAGCTCACAGATGTCCTCACAGACATCTTCAACATCTCCCTGAGCCAGGCTGTTGTTCCCTTGTGCTTCAAAGAAACCACCATCATACCTGTGCCCAAGAAGTCTTCTCCATCCTGCTTCAACGACTACCGCCCTGTAGCGCTGACTTCAACCATCATGAAGTGCTTCGAGAGGCTGGTCATGAAGCAGATCAGATCCAACCTCCCCCCCTCCCTGGACCCGTTTCAGTTTGCATATCGAGCTAAGCGGTCCACTGAGGATGCCATCTCCTCTGCTCTACACCCAGCCCTCACCCACTTGGACACTAAAAACTCATATGTTAGGATGCTGTTCATAGACTTTAGCTCAGCATTTAACACCATCATCCCCCAGCAGCTGGTTTGTAAACTAACAAATCTGGGCCTCAGCCCCCTTCTCTGCAACTGGCTGCTGGACTTCCTCACTGCCAGACCCCAGTCCGTACGGGTCGGCAGCAACACATCGGACACCATCACGCTGAGTACGGGTGCCCCACAAGGATGTGTGCTAAGCCCCCTGCTCTTCACCTTGCTGACCCACGACTGCACACCCACCTACAGCTCCAACCACTTCGTCAAGTTTGCGGATGACACAACAGTGGTGGGTCTCATCAGCAACAACGACGAGACCCACTACAGGAAGGAGGTGGACCAGCTGGCCGCGTGGTGCACAGACAACAATCTCTTCCTGAATGTGGAGAAAACAAAGGAGATTGTTGTCGACTTCAGGAGAACGCACACCCAACACCCCCACCCACTGACCATCAATGGTGCTGCTGTGGAGCAGGTGAGCAGCACCAAATTTCTGGGGGTGAACATCACCGAGGATCTCTCCTGGAGCAACAACATCACGTCCATCGCCAAGAAAGCCCAGCAGCGCCTCTACTTCCTCCGCAAACTGAAGAGAGCGGGAGCCCCCACACCCATCATGTACACTTTTTACCGAGGTGCCATCGAGAGCATCCTCAGCAGCTGCATCACTGTGTGGTTCGGAAGCTGCACAGCCTCCAGCCGTAAGACCCTGCAGCGCATAGTGAACACTGCTGAGAGGATTACTGGCGCCTCACTCCCAACACTCCTGGTCCTTTACACCACCCGCCTCACCCGCAAAGCATTGAGCATTGTGGGTGACCCCTCCCACCCCTCCAACAGCCTCTTCACCCTCCTGCCTTCAGGGAGAAGGTTTCGCAGCCTGAGGTCAAGCACCACCCGACTAAAGAACAGTTTTTTCCACCAGGCTGTCAGGATGCTGAACTCTCTCCCCTCCCTTCCTCCTCTCTCCCCTGCCCCTATGGGACCTGGACTTTAACACCCCACACACACGCACATCCAGCACCAGACACTTTTTTAAAAAAAATTTGAAGTGACTATATTTTATATTTTATGTTGATTGTTGTTTGCTGTGCCTTTTGTTTTATGCACTTTGTTCCTCGGGATTGTGGGAAACGGTATTTCGATTTTCTGTCTGTGTAAACTGGCTGAGGATTGACAATAAAATTGACTTTGACTTTGACTTGAAATGCTGGCGTAACTCAGTGGGACAGGCAGCATCTCTGGATAGAAGGAATGGGTGACATTTAAAGTTGAGACCCTTCTTCTTTCTAAAGATGCTGACTGTCCCGCTGAGTTACTCCAACATTTTGTGTCTATCATCGATTGTAATCCTGTGTTGTCTTTCCGCTGACTGGTTAGCGCGCAACAAACGCTTTTCACTGTATCTCGGTACACATGACAATAAGCATAGAAAACATAGAATAATAGCAAATAGGTGCAGGAGTAGGCCATTCAATATGGTCATGGCAGATCATCCAAAATTGGTACCTCGTTCCTGCTTTCTCCCCATATCCCTTGGTTTCGTTAGCCCTAAGAGCTAAATCTAACTCTCTCTTGAAAACATCCAGTGAAATGTCCTCCAATGCATTCTGTGGCAGAGAATTCCACAGATTCACAACTTTCTGGGTGAAAACGTTTTTCCTCATCTCAGTCATAAATGGCCAACTCCTAATTCCTAAACTGTGACCCCTGGTTCTGGACTCCCACAACATAGGGACCATTTTTCCTGCATCTAGGCTGTCCGATCCCTTAAGAATTTTATATGTTTCTATCAGATCCCCTCACATCCTTTTCAAATTCCAGAGATTACAAGCCCAGTCGACCCATTCTTTCATTAGATGTTAGTCCCACCATCCCGAGAATAAACCTGGTTAAAAATGTGGTGGAAAGAACTGCAGATGCTGGTTTAAATCAAAGGTAGACCCAAAATGCTGGAGTAACTCAGTGGGACAGGCAGCATCTCTGGAAAGAAGGAATGGGTGACGTTTCAGTTCGAGACCCTTCCTCAGACCTGGTGAACCTACGCTGCACTCCCTCAATAGCAAGAAAACTAATCTAAATTCTCCAGAGATGCTGCCTGTCCCGCTGAGTTACTACAGTGCTTTGTGTCTATCTTCAGTGTAGTTACCTTAATACACAAGTCTTTCAGTGATCAGACTCTGTACAAAACCACAACTCAACTAAACAGGTGTTTGACCGTGGGAACGAGCTACAGACAGGGAACTGCGTACGTGAGTTCTGTCCGCTGCTCGTCTCTGGAGTATCGACTGACAATCTATCAGGGGGCCAGTGTCCTTGTCCTCAGCAGTCGTCACTGAGTGGGGAACAAGAATGTGTGGAGGGGAAAATTTACATCATGAAACTGAAGTAAAATAAGGTAGTATTTCTTTATCAGCAAACAGTTAACCCCTTTCATCCCTGATGGGCCATGACTTTGACTTAGTTTTAAACATTTATATCAAAAAATGTATTCAATTATTCAAAATAATATTTACAATACAATAAAACAAAACAGAACCCACCATTATAATACAAGACAAACAAATATAGTAAATGAACTACCATACAACTCCACTACAATCCTTGTCCAGGATGCATTCCACCCCTCGCGGTGCCCAGCGGTCCCGGAAATCCCCCAGAGCGCCCGTGGACAGCGCGTGGTCCCTCTCTAATGCCACCTGGGTATGGACGTAACCCCAGAAATGGGGCAGGCAGCCGGCAAGGGCAGAGCCCTCTTCCGCCTGGCGCCATGACTCGTGAATGGCCAACTTGGCCAGGCCCAGGAGCAACCTCAACCAGGATATCTTCAGCCCCACACTCTCCCCCACACACAGGCTGTCCAAAGATGAGGATGGTGGGTGGGACTTTGACTTAGTGGAGGGAATGCTGTACTGTGGGAAGAGTCCCTCACTATCTCTGCAAACCTATTCTGGGTCTGAAACTATTCCTGGTCTCGGTAACCTCTACCGGTCCCCACACCCCCTCCCCATCTCTGTACCCCCTCTCCTTCCCTCCCCTATGACCTCTACACCCCTCCCTCTCTATATAATCCCCCCCTCTGGCCCCTACAACCCTGCCCCTCCCTCCCTGCACCCCTGCCTGCCTCAGTAACCCCCTCCCCTCCACCCCACCCTGGCAAATTGGAGGTCTTTAATCTAACGGGTGTGACAGTCTCCTGTTCCACTGTGCCATGGTTAGGTTGCTCATTTGGACAAGACTGCACTGATTCAAGAATTGTGGGAAAGAACTGCAGATGCTGGTTTAAATCGAAGACGTTGAGGAGGTCCACACGTCGTGTAAACACTCTGTTTAATCATTAACCGAATATAGTTCTGTCGCTCACCCGCACATGCCCGAGTTGTGGCGCTATGTGGCAGCAACTTTACCGCTGCACCACCGTCCCGCCCCTAACGTGGATTTCGCCCAGTCCATCACACAAAGCAGCCTCCCCTCTCCACTGCCCAAAGGGCCCGTTAGAAAGCATTTTATCAGGATGCATCACAGCTTGGTTTGGGAACAGTTCCATCCACACAGCAACAGGCTCTTCGGCCCACCACGTCCATGCCAGCCCTTTTATTGGCCCATCTATTGGTATAGTTGTACAATTACCATGTGTACCAGGATTCAATGTTTGCATGAAACCCTGGCAAGTCGTACCATATAAGGTCATAAGTGATACGAGCAGAAATAGGCCATTCGGCCCATCAAGTCTACACCGCCATTCAATCATGGCTGATCTATCTCTCCCTCCTAACCCCATTCTCCTGCCTACTCCCCATAACCTCTGACACCCGCACTAATCAACAATCCATCTATCTCTGCCTGAAATACATCCACTGACTTGGCCTCCACAGATTCATCACCCTCTGACTAAAGATGTTCCTCCTCATCTCTTTCCGACTGAACGATCCTACCAGAACAAGAGAGCAGTGCTGAGCTACTAACTACCTCTTTGATGACCCTCGGTCTGTCCTTGATCAGAGTTTGCTGACTTTACCTTGCACTAAACGTTATTCGCTTACCATGTATCCGTACACTGCAAATGGAACAATTGTAACCATGTGTGCAAAGGAACTGCAGATGTTGGTTTAAACCGTAGATAGACACAAAATGCTGGCGTAACTCAGCGGGTCAGGCAGCATCACTGGATAGAAGGAATGGATGACATTTAGGGTTGAGACCCTTCTTCTTTCCAGAGATGCTTCCTGTCCCGCTGAGTTACTCCAGCATTTTGTGTCTATCATCGATTGTACTCCTGTGTTGTCTTTCCGCTGACTGGTTAGCGCGCAACAAACGCTTTTCACTGTATCTCGGTACACGTGACAATAAGCATAGAAAACATAGAATAATAGAAAATAGGTGCAAGAGTAGGCCATTCGACCCTTCGAGCCAGCAGCGCCATTCAATATGGTCATGACAGATCATCCAAAATTAGTACCCCGTTCCTGCTTTGTCACCATATCCCTTGATTCCATTAGCCCTAAGAGCTAAATCTAACTCTCTCTTGAAATCATCCAGTATATTGGCCTCCACTGCCTTCTGTGGCAGAGAATTTCACACATTCACAACTCTCTGGGTGAAAAAGCTTTTCCTCATCTAAATGATCTACCCCTAATTCTTAAACTGTGACCCGTGGTTCTGGACTCCCCCAACATCGGGAAAATTTTCCCTGCATCTAGCCTGTCCAAACCCTTCAGAATTTTATATGTTTCTATAAGATCCCCTCACATCCTTTTTAAATTCCAGTGATTACAAGCCCAGTCGATCCATTCTTTCATCATATGTCAGTCACTCCGTCCCGGGAATTAACTTGGTTAAAAATGTGTTGGAAAGAACTGACACACAAGTTCAGGAAGGTCAAGAACATGAGAGCTCTGATAGAAATGCTCACTCCATGTTCCTCAGTGGAGTCTACAAAAATGACGTCATTGATATTGGTAACAAATACAGTAAAAAAAAGTCACCTGATTACAATCCAATTGATATGACATTGGTCAAAAATATTGTTATTGAATATACTAGACCAAGTGGACCCGTTGGACCCAAACCTCTCCTGCATTGCTGCAGCACCCTCTCCTCCTTCCTCCGCCCCCTCCCCTCCCTGCACCCCCCTCCCTCCCTCCCTCCCCATCCCCTCCCCCTCCACCCTTCCTCCCTTCTCCCCCCCTCCCCAATACCCCCTCCCTCCCTCCCTCCCTCCTCCTCACATCCCCCTCCCTCCCTCCCGAGGATATAGATTTAAACTTTAAATAACTTTAAAAATATAACACCAATTTCAATGAAACTTCTTCCATTAGGATGATGGTGAGTAAGGTGGGCCAAAAATTGTCGCACTATCGTGTACCATTTTGGCTGTAGTTCAGGAACAAACAAACGAGAGTTTTAGTATATAGATAGTAAAACCGTTGACGCATAAATTAATCAATCCTTCCTCACAGGCACATCTCCCAACAAAATTAAAATAGTGAAAGTCATTCCTGTCTACAAGAACGGAGATAGACATTTATTTTCAAATTACAGGCCGATATCTCTGCTTCCTCAATTTTCAAAAATATTAGAAAAATTATTGATACAAAGACTTGAAATCTTTATTGATAAATATAACATACTAAGTGATCACCAGTATGGATTTCGAGCTAAAAGGTCTACCTCACTAGCGCTAATGGAACTAGTTGAGTATATTTTAATTCCAATTTATAATAACGAATATACTGTGGGAGTATTTTTTGATCTCAAAAAAGCATTTGATACTATAGATCATGGTTTACTGATGAATAAGCTAAAAATATATGGTATTAGAAGAGTAACATACTTCTGGTTAAGAAGCTACCTTGAAAACAGATATCAGTATGTTCAAGTAAATAATTTTGCTTCAGAAGGTTATGAAGGTTACCTGTGGGGTCCCGCAATGCTCGGTGCTGGGCCCAAAGCTCTTTATATTCGATATAAATGATATTTGTATGGTGTAAAAATTGTTCCATTTAGTTATATTTGCCGATGACACAAATTTATTTTGTTCAGGGAAAAACATGAAACAACTTTTGGACATAGTTAAAGGGTAATTGGAAACCCTAAAGAAGTGGTTCGATACTAATAAATTGTCATTAAATCTAAGTTAAAAAAATCTATTGTGTTTGGAAATCGAAAAATAAATTTGGATGTAACACTTATGATTAATGATGTAGAAATTGAAAGGGTGTATGAAAATAAATTCTTGGGAGCGATAACAGATCATAAACTCTGTTGGAAACCTCACATAGGGCGGCACGGTAGCGCAGCTGTAGAGTTGCTGCTTTACAGCGAATGCAGCGCCGGAGACTCAGGTTCGATACTGACTACGGGTGCTGTACTGTAAGGAGTTTGTACGTTCTCCCCGTGACCTGCGTGGGTTTTCTCCGAGATGTTCGGTTTCCTCCCACACTCCAAAGACGTACAGGTATGTAGGTTAATTGGCTGGGTAAATGTAAAAATTGTCCCTAGTGTGTGTAGGATAGGGTTAATGTGCGGGGATCGCTGGGCGGCACGGACTTGGAGGGCCGAAAAGGCCTGTTTCCGGCTGTATATATATGATATGATATGATATGATAAAACATATCAAATCAAAACTGTCTAAATCCATTGCAATATTGCACAAAACTAAGGCCATCTTGAATCAAAATTCACTATTTACATTATATTGCTCACTCATTATTCCATATATGACATAGTGTGTGGATGTATGGGGAAATACCTACAAAACTAGCACTAATTCTATCTTTATATTGCAAAAAATAGCTATAACAATTGTCAATAAGGCTGGTTATAATGACCCAACCAACCCATTATTTATAAAATCATATGCCCTAAAATTTATGGACCAAGTAGACTTCATTTCATTTCATTTTATTTTATTTTATTTCGAACATGTTAAAATACATCAATTAAAAAACAAAATAAACAAAGAAACAGAAGAAATACAAGGAATTTCATCCATTACTTAACATGTGCGAAAAGGAGTAGGAAGAAGTGTGAACTTATTTAATCCTACCCCCATTCCCTAATCAATATTTATCAAGTATCAGATATTAATACAAAAATACACATACACCCTTATATGTTAATATATATATACTTATTTAAATAATGATGTGTTATTATATGTAGACACCTGGTGACTGTTAATCCCCCTCCTCACTGTACCTAGAAAAAATCATGTGTTTATATTTGTTTTTAAACTGGATGATGTTTGAACATTGTTTTAATTCCGCATTCATTCTGTTCCATAGCTTTACTCCGCTGATTGATATAGAAAATCTTTTCATTGTTGTTCGAGTATTGCGAATCTTGAAATTTAATGTTCCCCTTAAATTATCGCTGGAATTTAGAAGACTGAGGGGGGATCTTATAGAAACATATAAAATTCTTAAGGGGTTGGAGAGGCTAGATGCGGGAAGATTGTTCCCGATGTTGGGGGAGTCTAGAACCTGGGGTCACAGCTTAAGGATAAGGGGGAAGTCTTTTAGGACCGAGATGAGAAAACATTTCTTCACACAGAGAGTGGTGAGTCTGTGGAATTCTCTGCCACAGAAGGTAGTTGAGGCCAGTTCATTGGCTATATTTAAGAGGGAGTTAGATGTGGCCCTTTTTGCTAAAGGGATCAGGGGGTATGGTGAGAAGGCAGGTACAGGCTACTGAGCTGAATGATCAGCCATGATCATATTGAATGGCGGTGCAGGCTCGAAGGGCCGAATGGCCTACTCCTGCACCTATTTTCTATGTTTCTATACCCCCCCCTCTCTTTCATAAAACATTTCCTGTAAGTTACTTGGTAGCAAATTGATTCTCACTTTGTACAAGAATTGAGCTGTTTGATATTCCACAATGTCATAAAATTTGATTATTTTAGACTTTATAAATAATGAGTTGGTGTGTTCACAAAAACCGACATTATGAATTATTCTAATGGCTCTTTTTTGTAGTATGAATAGTGGTTGTAGTGAACTTATATATGTACTTCCCCACACCTCTATACAGTAACTTAAATAAGGTGAAACTAGTGAACAGAACAGAATGCGAAGTGATTTGTTATCTAGGAAATGTTTTGCTTTGGCCAGAACTGAAATGCTTCTAGATACTTTACTGTGGATATGTTTAATGTGAGATTTCTAGCAATTTTTTTCATCTATTATCACCCCAAGGAATTTAGTTTCATTTACTCTTTCTATGTTAACACCCTCTATCTGTACCTGTGCTTGATTGTTTATTTTACTGTTCCCAAATATCATAATTTTTGTTTTGCTCAAGTTTAGTGATAATTTGTTAATGTCAAACCATTTTTTAATTTTGCAAAATTCTGAGGTGATACTGTCCAAAAGTTGCTGTAAATTTTCACCAGAACCAAGAATGTTAGTGTCATCAGCAAATAGGATGAATTTCAATATTTTTGATAATTTACATATATCATTGATGTAGATGATGAAGAGTTTAGGACCCAACACTGACCCCTGGGGGACTCCACACACAATGTCCAAACATCCAGACTGATATTCTCCCATCTTCACGAATTGTTTCCTGTTCTTTAAATAACTTCTAACCCACTCTAAAGCCAACCCCCTAATCCCATATAGTTCCAATTTATTGATTAATATTTCATGATTTATTGTATCGAATGCTTTTTTTAGATCAATGAATACCCCAACAGCATATTTCTTTTTATTTATAGAATTTGTGATTTGTTCAATGAGTTCAGTTAAAGCTAGTGATGTTGACCGGTTCCTTCTGAATCCATATTGACTATTAGAGAGTAAATTGTGCTTATCTATGAAATTGTCTAATCTGTTGACGAAAAGTTTTTCCAGAATTTTAGAGAACTGTGGGAGAAGAGAAACAGGTCTGTAATTTGTGAAGTGGTGTTCATCTCCAGTTTTATACAGCGGAATAACTTTAGCTATTTTCATATTATTGGGAAATTGACCGGTTTGTAATGACAAGTTAAAAATGTGTGTTAGTGGTTTAGAAATCCCATCAATTACCTTTTTTTACTATTTTCATATCTGTCTCATTATAATCAGTGGATGTTTTATTCTTGCATTTATTAACAATATCTACAATCTCCATTTCTTCTACCGGTTTAAGAAACATTGTACTTGGATTCGTTTCTATAAGATTATCATTAGATGTCACCGGATCTGGGATTTTTTCTGCTAAATTAGGTCCAACACTTACAAAAAAATTATTAAATTTATTAACCACGTCATCCATGTTATTTATTGTCTTATCATTTTCTATAAAATACTGCGGGTAATTAATCTGTCTAGAGTTATTTCTAATTATGCTGTTTAATATATTCCATATACCCTTAAAGTTGTGTTTATTGTTTTCTAATAGTTTATTATAATATTCTTTCTTACAATTTCTCATGATATTAGTTAACTTGTTTTTATATTTCTTATATTTATTTTCTGCTTCTATAGTTCTATGTTTAATGAATTCTCTGTATAGTGTGTTTTTCTTTTTGCAGGCATTTAGCAATCCTTTTGACATCCAATGATTATCTTTATACTTTATTTCTCTACAATATTGTTTCATTGGACAATTTTTATCATATAGTCTTTTAAATATTCTTAAAAATTCATCATAAGCTTTATCAATATCATTTTCTTTATATATTAATTCCCAGTTTTGTGCAAGTAAATCATTTTTAAGTGCAACCATGGACCCTTCTGTCCTAACCCTTCGGTATTCTTGTTTATTGTCCTGCTTATTTTTGCTGTTATAAACTGTAAAAACTGGAAGGTGGTCACTGATGTCATTTACTAATAATCCTCCTACTGTATTGTTATCTATATCATTAGTAAATATATTATCAATTAATGTAGCACAATGGGAAGTAATCCGACTGGGTCTGGTAGACTTTAAAACTCTACCAATAATGTTTAGAGAAAAGAAAGAACACTTCCTGATTGTATCCAAGGTTTGTTTCCAGTGAGGGAGAGCAGGTATCATAATTATATATTTGAAAAAATGACGGGAAGAACAAATGTGAAAAATAGATGTGTGACTGTTAAAGGGGTAAATTTATGGAATAGTTGCAATGATGAATTATAAGAGTGTAGTTATATGTGTAAATTTAAGAAAATATTCAAAAATATTATATTTGAAAGATACAAAATATGTGATCAGCACTAAGAAATGACATGATAGAAATGATGGTTCTTGACTATATTTGTGTTTCTTTCTACGTTTTGTTTATCTGCTTCTGACCTATGATGTTGGGGTTTTTAAAAAATATATATTTTGTTAAGTATTGAGGGTAGGCATAATAAGCTTTGGCTTCTGCCTACACCTTTTTTTTTTTGGTCAGAAAATATGAGTGATTATATTGTTTTATTTTTTTGATACAATGTTTTTTTGCACTATTTAACTTTCACAACCGTATGGTCAATCCGTTGTATTGTATTGACCGATAAAATAATAATAATAAAAAAATCAATAAAAGTAAAATGAAATTAAAAGATGTTGGTTTAAATCAAAAGTAGACCCAAAATGCTGAAGTAAC
This sequence comes from Rhinoraja longicauda, assembly GCF_053455715.1. Taxonomy (NCBI): domain Eukaryota; kingdom Metazoa; phylum Chordata; class Chondrichthyes; order Rajiformes; family Arhynchobatidae; genus Rhinoraja; species Rhinoraja longicauda. Next base: position 2,297,381 of record NC_135991.1, read on the forward strand.
TTATCGGGACAGGCAGCATCTCTGGAAAGAAGGAATGGGTGACGTTTCGGGTCGAGACCCTTCCTCAGACCTGGTGAACCTAAGTTGCACTCCCTGAATAGCAAGAAAACTATTCTAAACTCTCCAGAGATGCTGCCTGTCCCGCTGAGTTACTTCAGCGCTTTGTGTCTATCTTCGGTGCAGTTACCTTAATACACAAGTCTTTCAGTGATCAGACTCTGTACACAACCACAACTCAACGAAACAGGTGTTTGACCGTGGGATAGAGCTATAGACACGGAACTGCTTACCTGAGTTATGTCCGCTGCTCGTCTCTGGAGTATCGACTGACAATCTATCAGGGGGCCAGTGTCCTTGTCCTCAGCAGTCGTCACTGTGTGGAGAATGTGTGGAGGGGAAAATTTACATCCTGAAACGGAAGTAAAATAAGGAAGCTTTTCTTTATCAGCAAACAGTTAACCCCTTTCATCCGTGATGGGCCATGACATTGACCTCATTTTTAAAATTTATATCAAAAAATGTATTCAATTATTAAAAATAATATTTACAATACAATAAAACAAAACAGAACCCACCATTATAATACAAGACAACCAAATATAGTAAATCAACCACCATACAACTACGCTACAATCCTTGTCCAAGATGCATTGCACCCCTCGTGGTACCCAGAGGTCCCGGAAATCCCCCAGAGCGCCCGTGGACAGCGCGTGGTCACTCTCTAATGACAACTGGGTATGGACGTAACCCCAGAAATGGGGCAGGCAGCCGGCTCAGGCAGAGCCCTCTTCCACCTGGCGCCATGACTCCCGGATGGCCAACTTGGCCAGGCCCAGGAGTAAACTCAACCAGGACATCTTCAGCCCCACCCTCTCCCCCACACACAGGGTGTCCAAAGATGAGGATGGTGGGTGGGGCTTTGACTTAGTGGAGGGAGTGCTGCACTGTGGGAAGAGTCCCTCACTATCTCTGCAAACCTATTCTCGGTCTGAAACTATTCCTGGTCTCTGTAACCCCTAACGGCCCCTACACCCCCCTCCCCATCTCTGTAACCCCTCCCCTCCCCTCTCGCCGCTGCACCCCTCCCTCTCTCTGTAACCCCAACTCCTCCACCCCTCCCTGGCAAATTGGAGGACTTTAATCTAACGGGTGTGACAGTCTCCTGTTCCACTGTGCCATGATTAGGTTGCTCATTTGGACAAGACTGCACTGATTCAAGAATTGGAGGAAAGAACTGCAGATGCTGGTTTAAATCGAAGATGTTGAGGAAGTCCACACGTCGTGTGTGACAAATAAATTTGACTTGTGTAAACACTCTGTTTAATCATTAACCGAATATAGTTCCGTCGCTCACCCGCGCATGCCCGAGTTCTGGCGCTGGGAGGCAGCAACTCTACCGCGGCACCACCGTCCCGCCCCTAACGTGGATATCGCCCAGTCCATCCTACAATGCAGTCTCCCCGCTCCGCTGCCCAAAGGGCCAGTTAGAAAGCATTTTATCAGGATGCATCGCAGCTTGGTTTGGGAACAGTTCCATCCACACAGCAACAGGAGGCCAGTTCGTTGGATGCTTTCAAGAGAGAGCTGGATAGAGCTCTTAAGGATAGCGGAGTGAGGGGGTATGGGGAGAAGGCAGGAACGGGGTACTGATTGAGAGTGATCAGCCATGATCGCATTGAATGGTGGTGCTGGCTCGAAGGGCTGAATGGCCTCCTCCTGCATCTATTTTCTATTGTCTATTGACCACCACGCCCAGGCCAGCCCTTTTCATTGAAAGCGTTTGATACCATAGATCTTGGTTTACTAATGAATAAGCGAGAAAGATATGGTATTGGAGAGTAATATACTTCTGCTACCTTGAAAACAGATATCAGTATGTTCAAGTAAATAATTTTGATTCAGAACTTATGAAGGTTACCTGTGGGGTTCTGCAGGGCTCGGTGCTGGGCCCAAAGCTCATTATATTCGATATAAATGATATTTGTATGGTATCAATATAGTTCCATTTAGTTATATTTGCGGATGACACAAATTTATTTTGTCCAGGGAAAAACATGAAGCATCTTTTGTACACAGTTAAAGAGGAATTGGAAACCCTAAAGAAGTGGTTTGATACTAATAAATTGTCATTAAATCTAAGTAAAACATAATTTATTGTGTTTGGAAATCGGAAAATAAATTCGGAGGTAACACTTATGATTAATGATGTAGAAATTGAAAGATTGTATGAAAATAAATTCTTGTGAGTGATAATAGATCATAAACTCTGTTGGAAACCTCACATAAAACATATCAATTCAAAACTGTCTAAATCCATTGCAATACTGCACAAAACTAAGCCCATCTTGAATCAAAATTCACTATTCACCTTATATTGCTCACTTATTATTCCATATATGACATACTGTGTAGAAGTATGGGGAAACACCTACAAAACTAGCACTAATTCAATCTTTATATTGCAAAAAAGTGCTATAAGAATTGTCAATAAAGGCTGGTTATAATGACCCAACCGACCCATTATTTATAAAATCATATGCCCTAAAATTTATGGACCTAATAGACATTAAAACTCCACAAATAATGTTTAGAGCAAAAGAAAGAACACTTCCTGATTGTATCCAAGGTTTGTTTCCAGTGAGGTGTCATAATTATATATTTGAAAATATGAGGGGAAGAACAAATGTGAAAAATAGATGTGTGACTGTTAAAGGGATACATTTATGGAATAGTTGCAACAATGAATTATAAGAGTGTAATAATATGTGTAAATTTAAGAAAATGTTCAAAAATATGACATGATAGAAATGATGGTTCTTGACTATATTTGTGTTTCTGTCTATGTTTTGTTTATCTGCTTCTGACCTATGATGTTGAGGTTTTTTTTAAATTATATTTTGTTAAGTATTGAGGGTAGGCATAATAAGCTTTGGCTTCTGCCTACACCTTTATTTTTTTGGTCAGAAAACATGTGTGATTATATTGTTTTATTTTTGTGATACAATGTTTTTTTTGCACTATTTAACTTTCACAACCGTATGGTCAATCCGTTGTATTGTATTGACCAAAAAAAAATAATAACAAATAAATAAAAATAAAATGAAATTAAAAGATTTTGGTTTAAATCAAAGGTAGACCCAAAATGCTGGAGTAACTCATCGGGACAGACAGCATCTCTGGAAAGAAGGAATGGGTGACGTTTCGGGTCGAGACCCTTCCTCAGACCTGGTGAACCTAAGTTGCACTCCGTGAATAGCAAGAAAACTGATCTAAACTCTCTCGAGATGCTGCCTGTCCCGCTGAGTTACCTCAGCGCTTTGTGTCTATCTTCGGTGCAGTTACCTTAATACACAAGTCTTTCAGTGATCAGACTCTGTACAGAACCACAACTCAACTAAACAGGTGTTTGACCGTGGGATAAAGCTATAGACACGGAACTGCGTACCTGAGTTCTGTCCGCTGCTCGTCTCTGGAGTATCGACTGACAATCTATCAGGGGCCCAGTGTCCTTGTCCTCAGCAGTCGTCACTTGTGGAGAACAAGAATGTGTGGAGGGGAAAATTTACATCAAGAAATGGAGTAAAATAAGGAAGTTTTTCCTTATCAGCAAACAGTTATATTTAGAGTAGTGCACACCCCATATTCGACATGTTTATATACAGTGTGGTTAATTATATGGATTAAAATGCATTAGATTTGATTAATACTTTTACATGTGACACTGAAGTATGTAATATTGTAGTGTGAAGATTAGTAACAAAAAAATACAGCAGGCTCTTGATCACCTGGACAAGTGGCCCGAGGAATGGTTCATAGAGTTTAATGTGGACAAGTGCGATACATTGCATTTTGCCAAAGTCAAATCATGGCAGGGCCTTCATAGTGAATGGTAAAGAATGCCTTTGGTACATTGACATTCACCAGTCAGTGTATTGAGTACCGAAGATGGGACACTGTTACAGTTGGTGAGACCAATTTTGGAGGACACTTTTCAATCTTAATCACCCTGCACTAGGAAGGATGTCATTAATCTGGAAAGATACAGAGAATATGTCTCAGGATGCAGCCAGGGCTAGATATGTTGGGTTGGCGAGGACTTTATTCCTTGAAGCAGAGAAGGGATGATCTCACAGAGTTGTATACACTTATGATAAGGTGAAAGCCCAGTCCTTTAAGTAGGATAATCAAAAAAACAGAGGCCTTAGGTCAAAGTGAGAGAAGCAAGATTTGATCGGAATCTGACGGGCAAGTTTTTCATTCAGAGAACAAGCTGCTAAAAGAGGAAGTTGTGTCTGGTACTATAACAACATTTAAAAGACACTTAGTCGGGTACACGGATCGGAAAGGTTTGGAGGGACATGGGCCAAACATGGGCAAAAAGAATGAAGGTAGATGGGGCATTTTAACTGGCATGGCTGAGTTGAGCCCAAGAGCATGACCTGGAATCTAAACCAGTTTGCCTTCAATGCGACTCACCAGAGTGCTCGCCCTGTCGCCAACAGTCCAGAACAGCTGTCTCATAGCTTGCTCTCTTCCTCCAATGCAGCTAACCGTAGTTCATCCAATGCATCTGAATCGGTTTGTGTGTCAATGCATTTCAGCTCAATTTACATTTGATGTAGAAAGGCTAATTTTGAGGAGATGAGAAAGGATTTAAAAGGAGTAAAATGGGACTTTTTGTTTTATGAAAAGGATATAATAGAGAAATGGAGGATATTTAAAGGTGAAATTTTGAGAGTACAGTCTTTATGTCCCTGTTCAGTGGAAAGGAAAGAATAATAATTTGAAAGAGCCGTGGTTTTCCAGGGAAATTGGACACAGTTCGGAAAAAGAGGGAGATATACAATAAATATAAGCGGCAGGGAGTAAATGAGGTTCTTGAGGAATATAAAGAATGTAAAAGTAATCTTAAGAAGGAAATTAGAAAAGTGAAAAAAAGATATGAGGCTGCTTTGGCAAGTAATGTAAAAGTAAACCCCAAGGGGTTCTACAGATATGTCAATAGCAAAAGGATAGTGAGGGATAAAATTGGTCCATTAGAGAGTCAGAGTGGACAGCTATGTGCTGAGCCGGAAGAAATGGGGGAGATATTAAACAATTTATTTTCTTCGGTATTCACCGAGGAGAAGGATATTGAATTATGTGAGGTAAGCGAAACAAGTAGAGTAGTGATGGAAATTATGAGGATTAAAGAAGAGGAGGTACGGACACTTTTGAAAAATATAAAAGTGGATAAGTCTCCAGGTCCTGATAGGATATTCCCTAGGACATTGAGGGAAGTTAGTGCAGAAATAGCAGGGGTTATGACGGAAATATTTCAAACGTCATTAGAAACGGGGATGGTGCCGGAAGATTGGTGCATTGCGCATATTGTGCCTTTGTTTAAAAAAGGTTCTAAAAGTAAACGTAGCAATTATAGACCTGTTAGTTTGACGTCTGTGGTGGGAAAATTAATGGAAAAGATACTTAGGGACAATATATATAATTATTTGGATAAACAAGGCCTGATTAGAAACAGTCAACATGGATTTGTGCCTGGAAGGTCATGTTTGACTAATCTTCTTGAATTTTTTGAAGAGGTTACCAGGGAAATTGATAAGGGCAAGGCTGTGGATGTTGTCTATATGGACTTCAGTAAGGCATTTGACAAGGTTCCACATGGAAGGTTGATTAAGAAGGTTAAATCGTTGGGTATTAATAGTGAGGTTGCAAGATGGATTCAACAATGGCTGAATGGGAGATACCAGAGGGTAATGGTTGCCAATTCTATGTCAGGTTGGAGGCCAGTGTCTAGTGGAGTACCCCAAGGATCTGTGTTGGGTCCACTGTTGTTTGTCATTTACATTAATGATCTGGATGATGGTGTGGCAAATTGGATTAGTAAATATAAGATAGGTGGTGTAGTTAATAATGAAGTAGAGTTTCAAAGTCTACAGAGAGATTTGGGCCTTTTGGAAGGGTGGGCTGAAAGATGGCAGATGGAGTTTAATGCTGATAAGTGTGAGGTGCTGCATTTTGGTAGGACAAATCAAAATAGGACGTACAGGGTAAATGGTAGGGAATTCGGGAATGCAGTGGAACAGAGGGATCTGGGAATAACTGTGCATTGTTCCCTAAAGGTGGAATCTCATGTGGATAGGGTGGTGAGGATGCAGGCACGCATCAATCCAGTCGAGTTGCCTGGACGACTACAATGGAAGAGGGTCGCTCTAGCCCGCATTTGGGGGAAGCAGAGCCCCCAGTTCATTGCGTTGGCTCAACCAGATGAAACTGGGAGAGGCGGTCCTGCATTGCGACGTGGCAAATTGCATCAGCATAACTGCGCTGCTTTAGGAAATAAATGCCCTGCAAGTTTTTTTTTAGATATAGAGATACAGTGAAGTGGATCAACTACATTGGTGCTGCATCAGACTGACCAAGGTGGCACTGAGCGCCGAGCTGCATTGGGGTGGGCTTTCTGCACTAAAGGAATTGAGACAGCACGATTGAACTTGCTGCAACTGCGGTGGATTGGAAAGCTGACATTATTTTAACGGACAGCTACTGAGCTGAATTGATGTGATTGCTCTGCTATGGAAGCTGGCCTCATTGAGTGCACTGACACTGAAGAGATGCACCACTGGAGATATACCACTCGACAATGCCGTTGGCAATCGCCCAGGAGTCGGTGTACAGTCGGACTGGAGTATTGTCGTTGGACAAGGGAAGGGTAGCCCCCTCAAGCTCGGCCATTTGACTCGAGCCGCCAGAGCGATCACATAGACTCACGCATCCTCGTACGCACTCGCAAACCCCATGTACACAGCAGAGCTCGCGGCCGGATCGTATCATATTGTTCATCTGGCACCGTTCGAGACTGCGGTTCTCTTTTCGTGGAAGGGCGCCCGACATAGTTTTTTAAGGCGTTTCTCGTCCATTCAGACCGTGCCGTGCCCTTGCACTTCTAGCAGTAGGTTGTCCGCCCAGCTATTGCAGTGATTTTGCACAGCAATATGCATGGAATGGAATGGAATATGCATGGAATATGCATGGAATGGAATGGAATGGAAGGACATTCAGTCAACCTAGGCCTGCAGTTCATCCTCCAGCACCTAGACCGCCAGGGGACCTAAGCAAGGTTTGGTTTGTGGATTTTAGCTCAGCATAAGAACATCTCAAGGCTGCGTACTGGCCTTTACTCTCTCTACACCGACGACTGCATCTCCACAGACTCCTCTGTCAAGCTTTTGAAGTGTACGGAGTACACAAACCCTGATTGAATTGATCTAGCATGGGGAGGAATCTGCCTGCAGACGGTAAGTTCCTAGGTACCATCATCCCCAGGTACCATCATCCCCAGACTCCACTGTCAAAAAGGCCCAACAGAGAATGTACTTCCTGCGGCTGCTGAGAAAACATAATCTGCCACAGGCACTGATGGTCCAGTTTTTTACTGCCATCATGGAGTCTGTCCTCACCTTCTCCATCATAGTCTGGATTGGCTCAGCCTCCAAGCATGGCATCCGGAGGTAGCAGCGCATCGTTCGATCAGCTGAGAATGTTGTTGGCTGCAACCAGTCCCGCACTTACGAACTGTACACTGCAAGGACCAGGAAGGGAGCGGCTAAGATCATGTCTGCCCCGTCTCACCCTGGCCACAAGCTCTTTGAAGCACTTCCCTCTGGGAGGCGACGTCGGACTGTCAAAGCCGCCACAGCCAGATATAAAACAGCTTTTTTCCCCACGAGCAGTAACTCTACTCAACAACCAAAAGTCTGTCGCCTCCTTTTGCTCCGGTATTTTATTTTATTCTTCACATGTTTAAATTATAATGTTTTATTTTTTATTGTCTACTGTCTGTCGTGTTATCCTTGCGAGCAAAGCAATTTGTATGAATTTATCCAATTCAATTCAATTAAATTTAATTCTATGCATGTTCATCCTTCCTCTAGTCTCCTGACGAGAATTTCGCAAGGTACTCCACGTGCGGTCTAACCTGTCTTTGCAAAGTTACAAAATAACGTCGCCAGATTTATGTTCCCTGCACCGACCTGCGATATTAACCCAGTTATAAGGATGTTCACAGGGAAACTAACTGTGTCCCCTCTTTCGGCCAGCAGGAGCCTTCAACTGCAAGATCTTTATTCAGCAGATATTCCGTGGTGCTCCGGTGACTCGGCTGACTGCAGGTGCTGGAATCTGGGGCAAAACATAAACCACCCTGAGAAACACAGCGGGTCAAGCAGCATCTATGTCATAGAATAGAATAGAATTTCTTGACAGTCATTGTGGCACATACAACGAAGTTCAGGCGCACTGCCTGAGCGGTGCTCAAATGTACAAGATAGAAAATAGCAATAACATAACTGTAAAAGAGTGAGAAAATCCAAGGGGTAAACGAATTTGAGGTCAATGTAGACCTGGTAGTTAGAAGATTTTCAGATGTCCGCAAATTTGGGGAGCGCGAACAATAAGGGAGCCTATAAAAAATACACAGTTTTTACTGATAGATATGAACGAAGATGAAGCCAGTTTGGTATGCTTGCCTTTATAAATCAGAGCATCGAATATAGAAGTTGGGATGTAATGTTAACATTGTACAGGGCATTGGTGAGGCCGAATCTGGAGTATGGTGTGCAGTTCTGCTCGCCAAATTATAGGAAGGATGTCGACAAAATGGAGAGGGTACACAGGAGATTTACTAGAATGTTGCCTGGGTTTCAGCACTTAAGCTACAGAGAGAGGTTGAACAGGTTGGGTCTTTATTCTTTGAAGCGTAGAAGGTTGAGGGGGGACTTGATAGAGGTTTTTAAAATTTTAAGAGGGACGGACAGAGATGACGTGGGTAGGCTTTTCCCTTTGAGAGTGGGGACGATTCCAACAAGGGGACATAGCTTCAGAATTGAGGGACAAAAGTTTAGGGGTAACATGAGGGGTAACTTCTTTACTCAGAGGGTGGTGGCTGTATGGAATGGGCTTCCGGTGGAAGTGGTGGAGGCAGGCTCGATTTTATTATTTAATAGTAAATTGGATAGGTATATGGATGAGAGGGGATTAGAGGGTTATGGTCTGAGAGCAAGTAGATGAGACTAGGTCAGAGAGAGTGGTCGGCGTGGACTGGTAGGGCCGAACGGGCCTGTTTCCGTGCTGTAGTTGTTATATGGTTTTATATGGTTTAAGTGGAGGGCAGTCCGTGAAAGCACAATATTGGAGGTGAAATATTAGGGGAAGATATAACATTAATGAAAGGCCCTTAAAACCTTGATGTGCAGAACAATATAGGGGTCTAGTTCATCACCCCAGGTAAGTGGCAACACAAGTAGGTAGAGGTGTAAAGATGCGTATGGTATATTGTATTCGGTAGCCCCGATGAGGCTTCTCACCGTTCGGCGAGACCAAGTGTAGACTTGGCGATGGTTTCGTCGGATACTTGCACTCTGTCAGCAAAGTCATACTCGAGCATCCGTTTATGAACTATTCTAACTCCGCTTCCCGTTCTCGTATCCATGTTTCAGCCCTTGGCACCTTGCGTTGCAAGTGTGAAGCCACACTAAAGCTGGAGAATCAGCATCTAGTATTTCAACCCAGCCGCATGGACATTGAATTCTTCAATTTCATTTAATACACCGCAAACCCAGTTTCTCTTTCCCCGGCCACGGACCCCTCCCCAGATGTACACATGCCCCTACCATCTCACACTACACTCATCATGCTCCGTTTCCTACCCGCTCTTTTCCCACACCGTGCCACACACTTGCATTGATCCGCCTTATTTTCCCTCTCGGCTTCTCATCGACCTACATCCCTACCTCCGTCAATATTTCACTCGTCCGGTTCGCTCCCTATGCAGATCGTCTTTGCCCCGTTTACATCAATTGCTTTTGTAACTTATTCTACCTTTCTGCAAATCACTCACCCCCATCTCTATTTACATCACTCGCCAGATTTTTCTCTACCCAATTTCTCTATTTCAGCTTTCTAGACCGACCCCAGTCAGTCAGCATTGGGGTCCCGACCCGAGGATAGTCTCTCTTCTCTCTCCGCAGATTCTGCTTGATAACCGGAGTTCCTCCAGCATTTTATTTACCACAGGCTTGTGGCTTGCTGTCATCGGTCGGGGTGATGGGTATGAGTCAACCAGTAATGTTACAGATTTGATGACTCCGCATTTCGATGATTCTGTCGCCCCTTTATGGGAGGAATGTAGAAGCTTTGGAGAGGTCGAAGAAGATACTTACCAGAATGTTGCCTGGCTTTACGATTATTAGCTATACCGAGAAATTGAACTAAGTTGCAATAGTTTCTCTGGAACGTAGGTTGGCGGGGAGATCAGGTAGAAGTACTTTGAATTATGAGAAATAGATGAAACAGTCAGAGCCATCTTCCTCTTCAACTCCATATTCATATTGATTCCCTGGGAAGTGGCCTATGACTTTCTTCCCTATCTATATTTCTCACAATTTTATATATATACCAGAGCATAGCTGGAGAGCATAGATTTAATGTGGAATTGACATTATTTTAAAGAATATGTGCGGGGCAGGTTCTTTTTACACAGAGGGCTATTTGCATCTGGAACACGCTGCCAGTATTGGCAGTGGAACCAGTTACAATACTGGCATGTAAAAGGCTTTTAGATGAGTATATGTATGGCCCTATTTTCTATGTTTTCAATGTATTATAATCTATATTGACAATGAGTGTCTTCATCGCACCCAGCCGCGACATTCATATTGGCCCATTCGTCTCCACCTCTCTACTGCTGATGTCTGTCTCCGTGTCTTGTTTCCTCGTTCTTTGAAGGGTCGCTGACCCGAGTCCGCAATAGTTTCTCGTTCGTCCACGGATTACCTGTCCTGCTGGGTGATTCCAGCCTGGTCTGTGACTCTGTTAAGTTCCTCAACTTTACAGTATTTAAATGTTCAAGCCGAAGAATCCGACTTGCGGGACTGTTCTGACAGCGGGAAACAAATCGAGGTGCGACCGTCCACTTCATTTGCAAAGGTAATGTAAAATTAATTTAGCGTGTATTTAATTCAAAAAACATATATGTTGCACGTCACCATTTTATCTATTGGTACACATCTTAATCATAAAACATTGGCACTGTGCTTATTTCAAGTTTTGCACGCGGATTTCTCGGATCAAGCCTGGGTCGAAATTAATAGCTCTCTGCACAATATACAATACAATACAATATATATTTATTGTCATTGTACAGCGGTACAACGAGATTGGGAATGTGCCTCCCATACGATGGAATGATTTAATTAGCTAGTCAGTATCCCCAAGTGAATCAAAACGCCAAGTTCGCCCACGGTTAAACAGTGAATTTGTAATTCTGTTTGAATAGTATTTTGTGAATTAAAAGCACAACAATTGCTCCCATGCCCCGCCCGTCATCCATAACAATTTACTTGGGAGAGACATGGCGCTTTGAGCGCTCAGTGTAACAACGAGCCCGTTATCTGAAGAACCTTCTCTGGGTCCGCAGACGAGGAGACCCACCGACGAGGATGAAACCCCTCCTTGTTTCAGCTATTACGTTTTTGGAGGCCTTGTTGGGTTAGGACATTAATGACGGAAAGTTAGGATCCTCCCAACAGTGTATGAAGTGTCCACCACATGTAAAAGGTGGTGGTAACCGCAGCAAGGTCACCCCCTACTACAGGTAACGGCAGCAAGTTCACCCCCTACTATAGGTAACCGCAGCAAGTTCTCCACTGGATCTCCCCCTTCCTCCTCTCGCCAGGGGACCCTAACTACTCCCCACATCGGTCCTCATGCCCCCCTCTGCTCTGTTAACCCACCAGCCACTCACCATACATCCCCTCCACCTGCCCCCAGCTTTCATCCGACCCCAACCCCCACAATTGCCGGGTGTTCACCATCCCCTCTGACCTCCCCCTTTCAGACACCGACAATTTCAGCAGAGGCCTTACCTTTGTTCCCCTCGGCCCCCACATCAACAAGTTCCGGGTCCGCCATGATGTGGAGCTCTTCTTCCACCGCCTCCGCCTCCGAGCCTTTTTCCATGGGAAGGAGTCGTCACCCCCCACTGATGACACCTTCTCCCGTCTCCAACGGACCCCCTCCTCTTGGATCCCCCGGTTGGCCAACTACCCTCACTAGAACTTTTCATCTCCAACTGCCGGTGTGACATTAACTGCCTCAAATTCTCCACTCCCCTGACTCACTCTAACCTCTCCCCTCCTGAACGTGCAGCCCTCCACTCATTCTGCAACAACCCGGATTTAATCATCAAACCCGCTGACAAGGGAGGTGCTGTGGTAGTCTGGTGTGCTGACCTCTACCGGACCGAGGCCAGACGACAACTCTCAGACACCTCTTCCTACTTATCCCTGGACCATGACCCCAGCGAGGAACACCAGACCTGTATCATCAGCACCATTACAGACCTCACCATTTCCGGCGATCTACCCTCCAATGCCTCCAAACTTATAGTTCCCCAGCCCCGCACGGCCCGAATCTACCTCCTACAGATAATCCATAAACATAACTGTCCCGGCAGACCCATTGTCTCGGCCTGTTCATGTCCCACCGAACTATTTCCACCTACCTCGACTCCATCCTATCCCCCCTGGTTAAATCCCTCCCCACCTACGTCCAAGACACCTCACACGCTCTCTATCTCCTCGATAACTTCCAGTTCCCAGGCCCCCACTCCCTCATCTTTACTATGGATATCCATGTCTAAACTTCCATCCCCCAAAAGGATGGTCTCGAAGCCCTCCGTTTCTTCCTCGACCGTAGAACCAGCCAATCCCCATCTACTAACACTCTTCTCTGCCTAGCAGAGCTGGTTCTTACCCTTAACAACTTCTCATTTGACTCCTCCCACTTCCTCCAAACCAGAGGCGTAGCTATGGGCACTTTCATGGGCCCTAGCTATGCCTGCCTCTTTGTCGGGTACGTCGAACAATCCCTGTTCCGGGCGTACACCGGCCCCATCCCCGAATTCTACCTCTGCTACATCGACGACTGTATTGGTGCTACTTCTTGTACCCATGCAGAACTCACTGACTTCATAAACTTCACTTCCAATTTCCATCCTGCCCTTAAATATACTTGGACTATCTCCGACATCTCCCTCCCGTTTCTGGACCTCACCATGTCCATGACAGGAGACAGACTAGTGACTGACATCTACTATAAACCCACTGACTCGCACAGGTATCTGGACTACAATTCTTCCCACCCAGTCTCCTGCAAAAAGTCTATCCCCTACTCCCAATTCCTCCGTCTACGCCGCATCTGCGTCCGGGATGATGTGTTTCACACTAGGGCATCAGAGATGTCCTCATTCTTCAGGAAACGGGGCTTCCCCTCTTCCATTGTAGATGAGGTTCTCACTAGGGTCTCTTCTACAACCCGCAGCTCCGCTCTTGCTCCCCCTCCCCCCACTCATAACAAGGACAATATCCCCCTCGTTCTCACCTTCCACCCCAGCAGCCAGCTTATCCAACAAATCATCCGCTAACATTTCCGTCACCTACAACGGGACCCCACCACTGGCCATATCTTCCCATCCCCTCCCATTTCTGCGTTCCGCAGAGACCGTTCCGTCCGTAACTCCCTGGTCCACTCGTGGCTTGCTTCCCAAACCACACCATCCCCGGGCACTTTCCCCTGCAAGCGCACAAGATGCAACACCTGTCCCTTTACCTCCCCCCTCAACTCCATCCAAGGACCCAAACAGTCTTTCCAGGTGTGACAGAGGTTCACCTGCACCTCCTCCAACCTCATCTATTGCATCCGCTGCTCCAGATGTCAACTTATTTACATCGGCGAAACCAAACACAAGCTCGGCGATCGCTTCGCTCAACATCTGCGCTCGGTCCGTGTTAAACAAACTGATCTCCCGGTGGTCGAGCACTTCAACTCACCCTCCCAGTTTGACCTTTCTGTCATGAGCCTCCTCCAGTGCCCACCGGAAATTGGAGGAACAACACCTCATATTTCGCTTGGGCGTGGGGGGGAGGGGGGGGGGGATGATTGGGGGGGGGGGGGGTGAGGCGGTGTTCCGGCCGCTGGTTGCTGGGAAAAAGTTGCAGAAAAAATAGCAACAGTGGAACTGAAAGCATGCGAGACGTTTCATCCGGTTTTGCGCGTTCCAATCATGCTCAGCTATTTCCTATGAAACGTGCGAATCAATTCCCCATTAACCATTCATCAGCCCACTTGCCCAACATGTCAATGTCCTGTTGCAATTTTGACAGCCATCTTCGCCATTTATAATACCACCCACTTTAGTGTCATCTGCAAACTTATTAATTGTGCCTTGTCTGTTCTCATCCAAATCATTGATATCGATAAGAAACAGCAATGGGCCCAGCACCGAACCCTGGCACACTCCACTACTCACCGGCCTCCAGTCCGAAAAAAAACTACATTCTACCGTCACCTTCTGCTTCTTGTCATGAAACAATTTTTTTGTCTATTCGGTTAGATGTCTTTTGTTCCCAAGCCATTTAGACTTTCGGAGCAGCCTGCCACACGTACCTTATCAAACAATTTACTCAAATCCATATATACGCCATCCTCAGCTCTGCCCTCAATAACCTTTTGCTGAGATCTTCAAAAGCGAACCGGAAAATACAGGGAACTTGATCAATCGCCTTATTTAATTCTCGTTTATATGACACACTTCAGGATACGTGCCAATCACACAAAGCCCAACTTTCACCTGCCAAGAATAAACTCACTGAAACCGCCAAGTAACTGGAAAACAAACTTCATATTGGTGGAACTTGTCGAGCTGCTGGCAAATCACTGCGGAGCCCCTGTTTCAATCCGGACACGTAGTGCTGATAGTGTGGAGTTTGACCGTTCTCCCTGCGACCTCATGGATTGCACCAGTCTCCCCAGAGCTCCTCTGACATTTGAAAGACTTGGGTGTTGTTCGGCTGATTTGACTGCTTAAAATGTATCGTTATATGGTACCACCTGGAGGAGCTAATGGGAATGCGGGGCACATTGAAACGAATGTTGGCTGTGGGTCCTTGTTGAATGATGGGATATATCCGGGACCAGGTTGTGCACACATTATGTGACTATGATTCAGATTTAAGTGAAGCGCGCGGTTGAAAATAAGCCATGGAATAAATGTTTTAAAAATCATTGCTAAGCCTTTGCTTATCATTGACAATAATACCCCAGAATCCAAGACAGTTGGTGGGAATGCAGGAGAATAAAAGTAAATTAGTGTCAAACGGATTAAATAAGTCGACTGCACGGATCCGATTTCCAGCTGTTTGCGCCTGCAACGATTGTTTGCCATCCAGGACAAATAAGGGGAGAAATTAGTTGAAACCAATTCTATTCAAGCCAAACACACGAGAACACAAACTGGTGTCTACGGCTTTGGAAGCGTGGTGTAATTGTCATCAACTGTATTGTTCACAAACGGAGGAGAAAATCAGGCGGTAATAAATTGTGACCGTAATACGTTATATTTCCATGCACGGGGAAGGACTTTCGATTGAATTATGACTGTTTCGATTTGAAACCAAACACATTCCATTGGTATTTCCCTGATGACGATTTGGAATAACAACTCATCCCTTCAGACAATCCAGGGCGTCACTGATTCAAGGCGAAATTAAACGTGTCACCTCTTATGGATAGAACATTGGCTTCATGGAAGGAAGCAGAGGGTGATGGTGGAAGGTTGCTTCTCGGACTGGAGGCCTGTAACTAGTGGTATACCTTAGGATTCGTTGCTGGGCCGTTACTGTTTGTCATCTACATCAATGATTTGGATGAGAACATACATGGCAAGATTAGCAAGTTTGCTGATGAATCAAAAGTGAAAGTTTTGCAGATAGTGAAAATGGTTTTAAACATTGCAGCATGGTCTTCAGTTTAGTTCAGTTTAGTTTATTGGCACCTGTACCGATGTACAGTGTAAGCGTTTGTTGCGTGCTAACCCGTCAGCAGAAAGAAAATACATGATTACAATCGATCCATTTACAGTGTATAGATACATGATAAGGGAATAGCGTTTAGTGCAAGGTAAAGCCAGCAAAGCCCTATAAATCTTGATAGATTGGCCAGGTGGGCTGAGGAATGGCTGCTGGTATTTTTTCCATAGTCTGTTCGTCTTTTTTCCTTTTTTTTTTTTTTTTTGTGTGTGTCGGTGTTGGGATGGTTTTTATATATTTTTTTGGTTGTGTATGTGTGGGAGGGGGTGGTGGTGTGGGGGGGGGGGACTTTTCTCTTCCTCACGGCGCGGGGTGCGGCTTGGCTGCGGGGCCTAACATCGCCCGGTGCGGCTTGGCCGCTGGACTTTACATCGCCCGGTGCGGCTTGGCCGCTGGACTTAACAGTGCCCGGTGCAGCTCGGCCGCGGGACTTAACATCGCCCGGTGCGGCTCGGCTGCGGGTCTTTACATCGCTGGTGCGGCTCGACTGCGGGACTTAACATCGCCCGGTGCAGCTCGGCTGTGGGACTTAACATCGCCCGGTGCGGCTCGGCTGCGGGTCTTTTCACCGCTGGTGCGGCTCGACTGCGGGACTTAACATCGCCCGGTGCGGCTCGACCACGGGACTTAACATCGCCCGGTGCGGCTCGACCACGGAACTTTACATCGCCCGGTGCGGCTCGACCACGGGACTTAGCTGCGCAAGGCTTGGTCGCGGGCCTTTCATCGCCCGGTTCGGCCGCGGGACGTTTCAGCGCCCGGTGCGGGGACTGTGCCGGTCGGTCGGGGACGAGCTGTCTGTCCGTGGGCGTGGGGAAGAGAGTGGAAGTTTTGTTGCCTCCATCACAGTGAGGGGGTGTTTGGAGTCACTGTGATGGACGTTTGTGTTGGGGTTATGTGGCTTGTGTTCTTTTTTTCTATGACTGCTATGTAATTTCGTTCGGTACTTCGGTGCCGAACGACAAATAAAGCTCTGTTATACCTGTTATACCTGTTATACCGAGAAATGTGAAGTGTTGCATTCTGGGAAGTGAATGGTCAGGCTATGGGGAGTGTTGTGGAGCCGAGGGATCTAGGAGTGCAGGTGTGTGGTTCCTGAAGGTTCCTGAAGGTGCAGTCGCAGGTAGATAGGGTGACCGAAAAGGTTTTAGGCACATTGGCCTTCATCAGTCAGAAAATTGATTATAGAAGTTAGGAAGTCATGTTGCAATTGTATAAGTCATGGGCGAGGCAGCATTTAGAATATTTCTTCAGTTCTGGGCACCATGTTATAGGGAAGATGTTGTCAAGGTGGAAAGAGTATAGAAAAGATTTACAAGGATGTTGCCAGGACTAGAGTGTGTGAGCTTTCGGGAGAGGTTGAGTAGAATGAGACTCTATTCATTGGAGTGCAGGAGGATGAGGGGTATTCTTATTGAGGTGCATAAAATCATGAGAGAAATAGGGGTGAATGAAGGAGTAACGATATAATATAAATCTAAAGGGCACCTTTTCACACAAAGGGTGGCTGTATTAGACAAGCTGTCAGAGGAGGGAGTTTAGGCAAAGACTATCCCTGCATTAAACAAACATTTGGACAGGTATGTGGACAGGACAGATTTAAAGGGACATGGACCAATCGCGGGCAGGTGAGACGAGTATAGCGGGAACATGTTGGCCGTTGTGGGCAAGTTTGGGCGAAGGGCCTGTTTCCACGCTTGATCACTCTATCACTATGACTGTTAGCCACTACTTGCTGGGACTTAATGGAATAATCTCGTGAGTCAGTCAGTGTTAAACATTATTTCAAAATATCGATGGAGATAACGTTTATCTTTAACAATGTAGTCCGACCAAGTATATGAATCTCGGTATAGGAGTCAGCAATTTTGAGGAAAGGCAAATCAGTGACTGAGCATTTAAAGAACCGCTGATGATGGAGTTGTGTGCGTCTCTGTGCAGAAAAATCACCACGAACGCACTCTTGAATGAGCCGCTTATCATAAATGCGGGTGGTTTTTCATGTAAAAAATTAGGTGGCGAAAGCAAAGATGCAACAAAAAAGTGGGGTCGTATCGCAATTTTCCATGTAGATATTGGATTTTGATTTAACTTTGACAGGGAAAGTCCAATCGGCTGGGCGTGGGAGGTAAGCGGTTTGCAGAATCACGATGAGGGCGAATACATTTGCGGTGAATATTTGTTTTCTCCGAAGTGCCCGAACAATTGTACAACGGTGGGGAGCTTCACCTGAATAACCACGTGGTACTTACTTCACAATATTTGTGCAACACTCTGTGAACAATAGGTTTGCTCAGGGACTGTGATCAACATGAAACGACTGACACCCAACGGTCCCGCAGGGATAATCCTTTTCCTTCAAATACGGGAACCTTTTCAATGAACGATTCCACAATCAAATAAGGAATTAACCTAGATGCCATTGGAGGATAAACAATGACAAGGGGATGATCGAAATACGGATTGTTGGAGTCGTGTACGAGTTCCAAAAGATATACTATCCTATCCTGGTTATTCTCGGTGTTCCGGGTAAGTAAGAATAGCTGCCGTTTACGCTGTGCATAGTTGAGAATCTGACAATAGACAATAGACAATAGGTGCAGGAGGAGGCCATTCGGCCCTTCGAGCCAGCACCGCCATTCAATGTGATCATGGCTGATCATTCTCAATCAGTACACCGTTCCTGCCTTCTCCCCATACCCCCTGACTCCGCTATCCTTAAGAGCTCTATCTAGCTATCTCTTGAGTGCATGCAGAGAATTGGCCTCCACTGCCTTCTGAGGTAGAGAATTCCACAGATTTACAACTCTCTGACTGAATTTTTTTTCCTCACCAGTTCTAAATGGCCTACCGTTTATTCTTAAACTGTGGCCCCTTGTTCTGGACTCCCCCAACATTGGGAACATGTTTCCTGCCTCTAACGTGTCCAACCCCTTAATAATCTTATATATTTCGATAAGATCCCCAGGAGCTGGCTGTATGTCTCTCGAAACTCCCCCTTTTAAGTTCAAGTTCTGCGATTGCACTCTGCCGCGGGATTATTAATGCGCGAGCTGTGACTGTGAATTGCTGTGACTCTCACTTTGAACGTCGCATTTTACGGGATTAAACGCAGAGAGATCGGCAACTCCCCGGTGTTTGCACTGGTAAACATCGAGCACAGTCGCCTTGTGTCCATTATGTCCCATTGTCCAGTTCCAGCTGAATTGATGGAGTCACAGTGGATGGCGGAAATGCAAAATGTTAAAGGAAACCCATTAGTCAGTGGGGCAGCAGCTGTTCCAGTCAATGTTTTAATTCAGGTTGATTTCGTGGCTTACATTACCACAGCAGGATCGGGTGAATTGCGGAGAGCGCATAGAACTGCAGACTCAATGCGAATGATTGAGTCTGTGACATAGGCGGCACGGTAGCGCAGCGGTAGAGTTGCTGCTTTACAGCGAATGCAGCGCCGGAGACTCAGGTTCGATCCTGACTACGGGTGCTGTACTGTAAGGAGTTTGTACGTTCTCCCCGTGACCTGCGTGGGTTTTCTCCGAGATCTTCCCACACTCCAAAGACGTACGGGTATGTAGGTTAATTTGACTGGGTAAATGTAAAAAATTGTCCCTAGTGTGTGTAGGATATTGTTAATGTGCGGGGATCGCTGGGCGGCGCGGACTTGGTGGGCCTGTTTCCGCGCTGTATATATATGATATGATTAACTATCTCGAACCTGGTCATGTTTCTGTCCAAATCATCCAAGTCTCCTGTTTGCATCAACTAATCTTCTCTGTTTTACCGTGGGATTACAATGTGCGTTTCATGTTTGCCGTTTAGTTCCATTGACTGATTTCCAAAACTTCCTTTGAAGAGAAAGTTGCACGTCATCGTGGTGCTGTGGGGTGCCCTTCACAGTGCGAAGAGAACTGGCTTTGTTCCCTCTGTCTGTGATAACTGTGTGACATAGTAAGTGTGCGATCATTCAATATCACACTCCTTCCTCAATTGCAACTCTACTCCAAGCACAAATATACCAGAAATCACACATTCCCATGTTACTAAGTCAAAGATAGGCATCATCTGGGTGCATTGCAAAATGGAAGTTAATCGATACTCACTAACTGCATGGTAAACGCCAAGCTGATTCACGCCAATGTAATTTTGTGTTCCTTTCAGACACTGAACCACATGTCTGGGGTAATCTACACGCATTCACACAACATAAACGGACCACGCCGTTGCTACCGATGTTTATGTTGAGCAGTGCATTAGCCATATGTTATTATTAATCCTTATTCGTTGAGTCACGTAACATCGTTCTTTGCTTTCGGAATCACACGGATTCAATGGTGAAATTGCTGATGATGTTCACCGAAGTAGTGTGTGTTTTTTTCACGGCGCTCAACACATGTAACTCCCACATAGCGAGGTTGCAAGCATCTTGCGCAGGTAACATGATCATTCTTTTTGAATCACAGTGAACCTGGTGACAATTGTGGTCCAGTGTCGAGGAAAGTGTGGTCTCTCCAGCTGTGTGACACGCTACCTGGTGGCCATGGCAGCGGCGGATCTACTGGTCATTATCTTTGATCTGATATTGAGACAGATTCCGATTGCTCATCACATAACATTTGTGAAGTCCATCTACCTGTGTAATATCCACGCCGTCCTGCTTTACACAGTGACCGACTGTTCTGTGTAGTTCACCGTCTCCTTCACGTTTACCGATTTGTTGCCATCTGTTGCCAAAAGCTGAAGCATAAATATTGCACCGAGGAAACAGCGACTGTGGTTCTGGGCACAGTGAGCAGTGGAAAGATCATTTACTGGTATTTTATGTACACGTCTTTGTACAGATTGGCGAATACTCGCTGGAAGTACGTGTTATGGTTTCAACCACTTGGTCAACGATTGAGTCTCTTCATTATATTCTCACTCCCTGAGTCCCGTTTGTATTGATTCTGCTGCTCAATGCTTTAACGGTCAGACATATTTTGGTGGTCAGCAGAGCCCGCAGGAGACTCCGGGACCAGATAAATGCGAAGCGCCCCAGTGATCCCGAAATGGAGAATCGAAGGAAATCGGTGATATTGTTGTTATTTATCTCCGGAAATTTCGTTCTGTTATGGGCGATACTTACAATATATTTCATATATAACCGTATTTGTTATTTGGGATATCGTGCTTTTTCCCTTCCTGTCTTTGAATCGGAATTAGGATTTATGCTGCAACTACTTCGTTGTTGCACAAACACGTGCATCTATGCTGTGACACAGATGAAGTTTAGAGCGCGGTTGTCGACTATGTTAACATGTCCCTTTGTTCGATTGATCAGATTAATTAAACACTAAAAAATGATAACAATCAGAAGCATTTAAAGCATCATAATCAAATATTAGCATCATATCTGTTGAGATGCATAACGCAAACAGGCGCGGCCTATATTATGACCGCATTAATCATCTATTTACACTAATCTGACATTGATTATATTCACCGTACGTTGTATCAGCCCCATAGCTCTTCCCCCCAATTCAGCGGAATACTCAGGGGGAATTTACAGAGGATGCACAACGTTCAAATTGCTCACCGTTGGAAGGTGGAAGGTTACGGAAACGCTCGGGCTTAACCTATGTGCTCAAGAGGAGAAGGCACAAAGTCCACACGCCAGCAGGCGAGGTTAGGCTTGAACGCGGGTCTGTCAGGCAAACGCTCTAACAGCTGCGACATTCTCCTTCGATGTCTCCGCTTATGTTACCGCAGATTCTCCAAAAGTAGCTTTCTTGCAAACACGGGGCATTTAGTCAGGAACAGGGAGATAGGGGACCTGAATATGTGGCTGATGAGCTGGTGCAAGAGGCATGGATTTAGACCACTGGGTTCTGTTTTGGTGTATGGGTGGATTGTACAAAAGGGAAGGGTTGCACCTCAACAGGCGGGGGACAAGCATTCTGGCAGGCAGGTTTGCCACTGTTACACGAGTGATTTTAAACTAAATAGTGGGGGGACAAGGAGATAGACAAGGATGGAGTTAAAGGGAAAGAGAGTATAGGAATAATTAAGAAATACCTCAGAATTAAAAGGACAGAAAGCTCACGAAGCAACAGTACAGAATGGCCAAGTGTAACAGGAATTGATGTGGAAGCTGAGAAGAGCAAATTATTAAAAGTATAACATATAACATATAACATATAACAACTACAGCATGGAAACAGGCCTGTCCGGCCCTACCAGTCCACGCCGACCATTTTCCCTGACCTAGTCTCATCTACCTGCACTCAGACCATAACCCTCTAATCCCCTCCTATCCATATACCTATCCAATTTACTCTTAAATAATAAAATCGAGCCAGCCTCCACCACTTCCACCGGAAGCCCATTCCATACAGCCACCACCCTCTGAGTAAAGAAGTTCCCCCTCATGTTACCCCTAAACCTTTGTCCCTCAATTCTGAAGCTATGTCCCCTTGTTGGAATCTTCCCCACTCTCAAAGGGAAAAGCCTACCCACGTCAACTCTGTCCGTCCCTCTCAAAATTTTAAAAACCTCTATCGTCCCCCCTCAACCTTCTACGCTCCAAAGAATAAAGACCCAACCTGTTCAACCTCTCTCTGTAGCCTAAGTGCTGAAACCCAGGCAACATTCTAGTAAATCTCCTCTGTACCCTCTCCATTTTGTCGACATCCTTCCTATCATTTGGCGACCAGAACTGCACACCATACTCCAGATTCGGCCTCACCAATGCCCTGTACAATTTTAACATTAATCCCAGCTTCTATACTCGATGCTTTGATTTATAAAGGCAAGCATACCAAACGCCTTCTTCACCAACCTATCCACATGAGATTCCACCTTCAGGGAACAATGCACAGTTATTCCCAGATCCCTCTGTTCCACTGCATTCCTCAATTCCCTACCATTTACCCTGTACGTCCTATTTTGATTTGTCCTACCAAAATGCAGCACCTCACACTTATCAGCATTAAACTCCATCTGCCATCTTTCAGCCCACCCTTCCAAAAGGCCCAAGTCTCTCTGTAGACTTTCAAAATCTACCTCACTATCAACTACTCCACTTATCTTAGTATCATCTGCATATTTACTAATCCAATTTGCCACACCATCATCCAGATCATTAATGTAAATGACAAACAACAGTGGACCCAACACAGATCCTTGGGGTACTCCACTAGACACTGGCCTCCAACCTGACATACAATTGTCAACCGTTACCCTCTGGTATCTCCCATTCAGCCATTGTTGAATCCATCTTGCAACCTCACGATTAATACCCAACGATTTAACCTTCTTAATCAACCTTCCATGTGGAACCTTGTCAAATGCCTTACTGAAGTCCATATAGACAACATCCACAGCCTTGCCCTTATCAATTTCCCTGGTAACCTCTTCAAAAAATTCAAGAAGATTAGTCAAACATGACCTTCCAGGCACAAATCCATGTTGACTGTTTCTAATCAGGCCTTGATTATCCAAATAATTATATATATTGTCCCTAAGTATCTTTTCCATTAATTTTCCCACCACAGACGTCAAACTAATAGGTCTATAATTGCTAGGTTTACTTTTAGAACCTTTTTTAAACAAGGGCACAACATGCGCAATGCGCCAATCTTCCGGCACCATCCCCGTTTCTAATGACGTTTGAAATATTTCCGTCATAGCCCCTGCTATTTCTGCACTAACTTCCCTCAATGTCCTAGGGAATATCCTATCAGGACCTGGAGACTTATCCACTTTTATATTTTTCAAAAGTGTCCGTACCTCCTCTTCTTTAATCCTCCTAATTTCCATCACTACTCTACTTGTTTCGCTTACCTCACATAATTCAATATCCTTCACCTCGGTAAATACCGAAGAAAAGAAATTGTTTAATATCTCCCCCATTTCTTCCGGCTCAGCACATAGCTGACCACTCTGACTCTCTAATGGACCAATTTTATCCCTCACTATCCTTTTGCTATTGACATATCTGTAGAACCCCTTGGGGTTTACTTTTACATTACTTGCCAAAGCAGCCTCATATCTTTTTTTCACTTTTCTAATTTCCTTCTTAAGATTCCTTTTACATTCTTGATATTCCTCAACAACCTCATTTACTCCCTGCCGCTTATATTTATTGTATATCTCCCTCTTTTTCCGAACCAAGTGTCCAATTTCCCTGGAAAACCACGGCTCTTTCAAATTATTATTCTTTCCTTTCCACCGAACAGGGACATAAAGACTCTGTACTCTCAAAATTTCACCTTTAAATATCCTCCATTTCTCTATTATATCCTTTTCATAAAACAAAAATTTCCATTTCACTCCTTTTAAATCCTTTCTCATCTCCTCAAAATTAGCCTTTCTCCAATCCAAAATCTCAACCCTTGGTCCAGATTTGACCTTCTCCATAATGATATTAAAACTAATGGCATTGTGATCACTAGACCCAAAGTGCTCCTCAACACATACCTCCGTCACCTGACCCATCTCATTTCCTAACAGGAGGTCCAACACTGCCCCTTCTCTAGTAGGCATCTCTACGTATTGCTGCAAAAAACTATCCTGCACACATTTTACAAACTCCAAACCATCCAGCCCTTTAACAGAATGCGATTCCCAGTCTATATACGGAAAATTGAAATCACCCACGATCACCACTCTGTGCTTACTACTAATATCTGCTATCTCCTTACATATTTGCTCTTCCAATTCTCGTTCCCTATTTGGCGGACTATAATACACCCCTATAAGTGTTGCTAAACCTTTCTCATTTCTGAGTTCCACCCAAACAGCCTCCCTAATCGAGCCTTCTAGTCTGTCCTGCCAAAGCACTGCTGTGATATCCTCCCTGACAAGCAATGCAACACCCCCACCTCTTGCCCCTCCGATTCTATCACATCTGAAACAATGAAATCCTGGAATATTTAATTGCCAATCGCAACCCTCCTGCAACCATGTTTCACTGATCGCCACAACATCATACTTCCAGATGTCAATCCAGGCTCTAAGCTCATCCACCTTTCTTACAATGCTCCTAGCATTAAAATATACACATTTAAGGGACCCATCATTTCTTATTCTCAGTTTATTTCTTTTCCCTTCTTTCTCTCCTACATATTGGGTCTGAGGGTTTCCCTTTTCTGCCTCCTGCCTCACACACTGCCTGTTAGCTATCTGTGTTTGAGTCCCTCCCCCCAACCGTACTAGTTTAAAGTCTCCGCAATTATTTTAGCAAATCTCCCCGCCAGGATATTGGATCCCCTCAGGTTCAGATGCAACCCGTCCTTTTTGTACAGGTCATACTTCCCCCAGAAGAGGTCCCAATGATCCAGAAACTTGAAACCCTGCTCCCTGCACCAGTTCCTCAGCCACTTATTTATCCTCCACCTCACTCCATTCCTATTCTCACTATTGCGTGGCACAGGCAGTAAGCCTGAGATTATTGCTTTGGAAGTCCTTTTTTTTAACTCTCTTCCTAGCCCCCTAAATTCTCCTTTCAGGACCTCTTCCCTTATCCTACCTATATTGTTGGTACCTATATGTACCACGACCTCTGGCTCCTCTCCCTCCCCTTTCAGGATATCCTGGACACGCTCAGACACATCCCGGACACCGGCACCAGGGAGGCAAACCACCATCCGGGTCTCCCGACTGCGTCCACAGAAACGCCTATCTGACCCCCTCACTATAGAGTCCCCTATTACTATCGCTCTCCTCTTCCTTTCCCTACCCTTCTGAGCAACAGGGCCGGACTCCTTGCCAGAGGCCCGGGCACCGTCGCTGCCCCCAGGTAGGCTGTCCCACCCAACAGTACTTAAACAGGAGTAATTATTTCCAAGGGGTACAGCCACCGGGGTACTCCCTAGTCCCTGCCTCTGCTCCTTGCCCCCCCCTAACAGTGACCCACTTGTCTACCTCCCGTGGTCTTGGAGTGACCACCTCTCTGTAACTCCTATCTATAACTTCCTCACTCTCCCTGATCAGACGGAGGTCATCAATCTGCCGCTCCAGGTTCCTAATACGGTCCCTTAGGAGTCCCATCTCGTCACACCTGGCGCAGATGTGGATGTCTGGAAGACTATCAGACTCCCAGATTCCCCACATCCGACACCCAGAACAAAAAAACTGCCCTGGCACTCATACTCTCCAAACAAAGCCCCGTGCTCGGTTACTAAACCTACCGCCCGGCCGCTACTCCAACCGCTCCAACCGCCCACCCAAAAGAACTATGTATGAATGCGCGAAGTATAAGAAGTAAAGTGGATGAGCTTGAGGCTCAGTTAGAGATTGGTAGATGTGACATTGTGGGTATTACAGAGACGTGGTTACAGAAGGATCAGGACTAGCAACTGAATATTCAGGGTTATACGTCCAAAAGAAAGGATAGGCAGGTGGGCAGAGGAGGTGGGGTAGCTCTGTTGGTGAGGGATGGTATTGAGTCCCTTGCGAGGGGTGACATTGGGACTGACGATGTAGAGTCACTGTGGATAGAGTTGAGGAATTGTAAAGGTAAGAAGACACTAATGGGAGTTATCTACCGACCCCCAAACAGTAGCCTGGATATAGGTGTAAGTTGCAGCAGGAGTTAAAATTGGCATGTAACAAAGGTAATGCCACTGTAGTTATGGGGGATTTCATTATGCAGGTCGACTGGGAAAATCAGGCTGGTTCTGGACCCCAAGAAAGGGAGTTTGTAGAGTGCCTCCGAGATGGATTCTTCGAGCAGCTTGCACTGGAGCCTACTAGAGAGAAGGCAATTGTGGATTTAGTGTTGTCCACTGAACCAGCTTTAATAAGGGAATTCAAGGTAAAGGAACCGCATGGAGGTAGTGGTCATAATATGATTATGTTTTAATCTGCAATTCGAGAGGGAGAAGGTTAAACCAGTGTAGCATTTGAACAAAGGGGACTATGAAGGCATTAGAGAGGAGCTGGCCAAGGTCAAAGGGAAAGGGATCCTAGCAGGAATGACGGTGGAACAGCAATGTCAGGAATTTCTGGGCATAATCCAGAAGATGCAGGATCATTTCATTACAAAGAGGAAGAAAGATTCTAAGTGGAGTATGAGGCAACCGTGGCTGACAAAGGAAGTTAGAGATAGAATAAAAAGAAAAGAAAAGATGTATAAGATAACAAAGAGTAGCGGGAAGCCAGAGGAGTTGGCAACTATCAAAGGACAACAGAAGATAGCATAAAGGGCAATACGGGCTGAAAAGATGAGGTACGCAGCGAAGCTGGCCAAGAACATAAAGGACAGTAAAAGCTCCTATAGGTATGTTAAGAGAAAAAGATTAGTAAAGACAAATGTGGGTGCCTTGAAGGCAGAAACGGGTGAAATTATTATGGGTAACAAGGAAATGGCGGAAGAGTTGAACAGGTACTTCGGATCTGTCTTCACTAAGGAAGACACAAACAGTCTCCCAGATGTACTAGTGGACAGAGATCAAGAGAGACAGAGTGACTGAAAGAAATTTGCATTGGGCGAGAAATAATATTGGGTAGACTGATGGGACTGAAGGCTGATAAATCCCCAGGGCCTGATAGCCTGCATCCCAGGGTACTCAAGGAGGTGGCTCAAGAAATCGTGGAAGCATTAATGATCATTTTCCAATGTTCAATAGATTCAGGATCAGTTCCTGTGGATTGGAGGGTAGCTAATGTTATCCCACTTTTCAAGAAAGGAGCGAGAGAGAAAACATGGAATTATAGACAACTTTGCCTGACATCGGTGGTGGGGAAGATGCTGGAGTCAATTATTAAAGAGGTAATAATGGCGCATTTGGATAGCAGTAAAAGGCTTGGTCCAAGTCAGCATGGATTAATGAAGGGGAAATCCTGCTTGACTACTCTTCTGGAATTTTTTGAGGATGTGACAAGTAAAAGGGATGAAGGGGAGCCAGTGGATGTGGTGTATCTATACTTTCAGAACGCCTTTGATAAGGTACCACATGGGAGGCTGGTGAGCAAAATTAGAGCACATGGTATTGGGCGTAGGGTATTGACATGGATAAAGAATTGGTTGGCCGACAGGAAGCAAAGAGTAGGAATAGACTGGTCCTTTTCAGAACGGCAGGCAGTGGAGAGTGGAGTGCCGCAAGGCTCGATGCTGGGGCTGCAACTATTGACAATATATATTAATGATTTGGATGATGAAATTAGTGGTATCGCTAGCAGGTATGCGGATGACAGAAAGCTGGGTGGCAGTGTGAACTGTGAAGAGGATGTTAGGAGGTTGCAGGGTGACCTGGACAGGTTGAGTGAGTGGGCAGATGCATGGCAGATGCAGTATAATATAGATAAATGTGAGGTTGTCCACTTTGGCGGCAAAAAATAGGGAGGCAGGTTATTATCTCAATGGTGTCAGATTAGGTAAAGGAAAAGTGCAACTAGACTTTGGTGTCCTTGTACACCAGTCACTGAACGTAAGCGTGCGGGCACAGCAGGCAGTGAAGAAAGCTAATGGCAAGTTGGCCTTCATAACGAGAGGATTTGAGTGCAGCAGCAAATAAGTCCTTCTGCAGTTGTATAGGGCCCTGGTGAGACCACATCTGGGGTATTGTGTTCAGTTTTGGTCTCCTAATGTGAGGAAGGACGACCTTGCTATTGAGCGAGTGCAGCATAGGTTCACGAGGTTAATCCCCGGGGTGGCGGGACTGTAATATGAGGAAAGTTTGGAAAGACTCGGCTTGAAATGCCTGAAGTTCAGAAGGACGAGAGGAGATCTTATAGAGACATATAAAATTATAAAAGGACTGGACAAGCTAGATGCAGGAAAAATGTTCCCAATGTTGGGCGAGTCCAGAACCAGGGGCCACATTCTGTAAGAATAAAGGGGAGGCCATTTAAACCTGAGATGCGAAGAAACATTTTCACCCAGAGAGTTGTGAATTTGTGGAATTCTCTGCCACAGAAGGCAGTGGAGGCTAATTCGCTGGATGAATTTAAAAGAGAGTTAGATAGAGCTCTAGGGGCTAGTGGAATCAAGGGATATGTGGCGAAGGCAGGCACGGGTTACTAATTGTGGATGAGGAGCCATGATCGCAATGAATGGCGCTGCTGGCTCGAAGGACCAAATAGCCTCCTCCTGCACCTATTTTCTATGTTTCTATATCCCTTTCAGAAGCTCATGGATTTGATTTACCCCTTCATGTTTTCACTTCGTAAGTAAATAACAAGCCTTTGTGGCCCTCAATAGGTACAAAGTGCTGCAGTAACTCAGCAGGTCAGGCAGCATCTCTGGAGAAGGTGGACACGTACAAAGTGCTGGAGGAACTCAGCGGGTCAGGCAGCATCTCTGGAGAATGCGGACAGGTACACCAAGTGCTGGATTAACTCAGCGCGGTAGGCAGCATCTCTGGAGAACGTGGACAGGTACAAAGTGCTGGAGTAACTCAGCGTGTCAGGCAGCATCTCTGGAGAACGTGGACAGGTAAGGTACACATTTTTCATTCAGACGGTGATGGGTGCATGGAACAATCTGCCGGAGGAGATAATTGAGGCAGTGACTGTAACATTTAAAAGACATTGGATAGAACAGTTTTGGAGGGATATGGAGCAAACACAAGCAGGTGGGACTAGTGTCGATGGGGCATGTTGGTCGGTGTGGACAACCACACAATCTCCTCGCACACTAACTCTATCCTACACACACTGGGGGACAATTTACAATTTAAACTAAGCTAATTAACCTACAAACCCGCACGTCGTTGGAGTGTGGGAGGAAACCGGAGCACCCGGAGAAAACTCACGCAGGTGACGTGGAGAATGAGCAAACTCCGTACAGGCTGCACCTGTGGTCGGGATCGAACCTGGGTCTCTGGCGCTGTGAGGCAGCAACTCTGCCGCTGTGCCACCCCATCTATTCTTCACTAGACTTGTGCATCTATATACTAAAACTCTCGTTTGTTTGTTTGTTCCTGAACTACAGCAAAAAGGTACACGATAGCTCCACAATTGTAGGCCCCCCTTACTCACCGTCGTCCCTTTGGTGCTAATGGAAGGAGTTTCATTAAAATCGGTGTAATATTTTTAAAGTTATTCACATTTGAAAGTTTAAATCTATCTCACTGGGAGGGAGGAGGGAGGGAGGGAGGGGTTGGAGGGGGGAGAAAGGGAGGGGGGAGGGGGGAGGGAAGATAAGGAGGTTTGAGGCGGATGGAGTGGGGGGTGAGTGGAAGGAGGGGAAAGGAAGGGAGGGGGAGGGGTGGGAGTAGGAGGATAAGGGAGGTTGAGGGAGATGGAGTGGGGGGAGGGGAAGGTGGGGGGAGGGGAAGGGTGGGAGGGGGAGGGGAGGGGGGAAGGGGGGAGTGGTAAGGGGATCAGCCCCCCTCATCCACCCGTCCCCCTCCATCCCCCTCCCTCCCTCCCTCCCTCCTCCGTCCCTAAGAGATAAATTTAAACTTTTAAATATGAATAACTTTTAAAATATAACACCGATTTCAATTAAACTGGACCAAGGGGACGACGGTGAGTAAGATGGGCCTAAAATTGTTGCGTTATCGTGTACCGTTTTGGCTGTAGTTCAGGAACAAACAAACAAGTTTTAGTATGTAGATGGCTGTATGGTAACTCAAATTTCACTGTACCTTAATTGGTACATGTGACAATAAATTGATCTTGAAATCGTGGCCTTGAAGGTTCTCATTATTATACAAGTAGTGTACAAGGTCACGAGGGGCATGGATAAATTGGGCATTCACAGCTTTATCCCCCAGGATAGAGGATTCAAAATCGCATCGGCCTGTCCTTCAGGTGAGAAGGGAGGAGATTTAAAAAGGGCTTTAGAGACAATATTTTCCACTCAAAGTTCATTCTACACTGATGAGCCAAAACATTATAACCACTGACAGGTGAAGTGAATCACATTGATTATCTTGTTACAGTGGCACCTGTCAAGAGATGGGATATATTAGGCAGCAAGTGAACAGTCAGTTCTTGAAGTTGATGTGTCGGATGCAGGAGAAATGGGCAGGAGTAAAGACCTGAGCGACTTTGACAAGGGCCAAATTGTTATGGCCAGACGACTGTGTCAGAGCATCTCTGAAATGCTTGTGGAGTGCTCCCGGTTAGCAGTGGTGAATACCGACTGACAGTGGTCCGAGGAGGGACATACCACAAACTGGCGACAGGATGTTGGGCGCCCAAAGCTCATCAATGCACGAGAGCAATGAAGGCTATCCCGTCTGGTCCGAACCGACAGAAGGTCGACAGTGGCGCAAGTCACAGCAAATTGTAATGGTGGTCACGGGAGGAATATGGCACAATACGCAGTGCATCGCACCCTGCTGCGTATGGGGCTGCATAGCCACAGACCGGACAGAGTGCCCATGATGATATAATGTTTTGGCTCATCAATGTATATCTCGGTGAGCTGCCAGAGGAAGCTTTCAAAAGGACACAATCGTGGCTTTTATAAGATATTCAGACTGGAATATAATAGGAAGGCTTTAGTTTAGTTTAGAGATACAACGTGGAAACATATAAAATAGGTGCAGGAGGAGGCCATTCGGCCCTTCGAGCTTGCACCGCCATTCAATATGATCACGGCTGATCATCCACAATCAGTCCCCATATCCCATAATTCCGTTAGCCTTAAGAGGTAAATTTAACTCTTGAATTGGCCTCCACTGCCTTCTGTGGCAGAGAATTCCACAGATTCACAACTCTCTGGGTTAAAGCGTTTTTCTTCATCTCAGTCCTAAATGGCGTACCCCTTATTCTTAAACTGTGTGGCCCCTGGTTCTGGACTCCCCCAAACATCAAGAAAACGTTTCCTGCATCTAGCCTGTCCAATCCCTTAAGGATTTTATATGTTTCCAAAAATCCCCTCTCATCCTTCTAAATTCCAGTGAATACAAGTCCAGTCCATCCCTTCTTTCATCAAATGTCAGTCCCGCCATCCTGGGAATTAACCTGAACCTATGCTTCACTCCCTCAATAGCAAGAACGTCCTTCCTGAAATTAGACGACCAAAAAACAAATGGTAATATAGAAAATAGGTGCAGGAGGAGGCCATTCAGCCCTTTGAGCCAGCACCGGCATTCATTGTGATCATGGCTGATCATCCACAATCAGTAAAATTGTACCTGCCTTCTCCCCATATCCGTTGATTCCACTAAAAGAGATTATACTGGCAAAAATTCAACTTTTCCAATATCCTCTTTTCCAGTTGCCATTAATACACAGGTGCAGTAGGAGTGATCTCATGCAGACCCAACAGAACAGATCTTCCAGTCAGTATTTCCAGTTTAGTTGGTTGTTTATTGAGGTAGTTGTACAAAGAAAGAGTTGAACGTACCAGCATTCTGCATGCAAGTTGTAGCTGGTCACTCTGTACCTGGACTGGTGAGAACTGTATGCACTCCCTCAATTTGTGCCTGCCCTTTCCTATCCCCTCTGCTGTATGGTTCTTTATTTTGTTTTCTATCAAACTTGTTTTACACATAGGGTTGCCAACTATCGCACTCCCAATACAGGACAAGGTGACATCACCGCCCCGCGCCCCACGTGACCTCACCTAGCCAGCGGCCACGTGCTCCCTCTCCACCAATGGTGGCCGCCCGGGCCGGGAAGCAGGTTGCCATGAAACCTCCATAAGGTGAACACACTCGGCCCCGCTCCCTGAACACACTCCGTTAGCCTACACTGTCCGGACCTACAGTGTCAGGGCCTACAGCATCCCGGCCTCCACTTCCTGGGCCTACAGCGGCCCCCGGGCCTACAGTATCCATGCCTACACTGTCCTGGCCTACA
The DNA here is from genome assembly GCF_053455715.1 of Rhinoraja longicauda. NCBI lineage: Eukaryota > Metazoa > Chordata > Chondrichthyes > Rajiformes > Arhynchobatidae > Rhinoraja > Rhinoraja longicauda. Next base: position 2,330,041 of record NC_135991.1, read on the forward strand.
GCGGCCCGACAACGTCCACGCCTGCACTGCGTCAGCCTACAGCGGCCCTCGGACCTGCAGCGGCCCTCGGGCCTACACAGTCCCGGCCTACAGCGGCCCAACAGCGTCAGCGCCTACATTGTCTCGGCCTACAGCGGCCCTCGGGCCTACACTGTCTCGGCCTACAGCGGCCCTCGGGCCTACAGCGCCTGCGCCTGCACTGTCTCGGCCTACAGCGGCCCTCGGGCCTACAGCGTCCGCGCCTACACTGTCCCGGTCTACGGCGGCCCAACAGCGTCCGCGCCTGCACTGTCTCGGCCTACAGCGGCCCTCGGGCCTACAGCGTCCGCGCCTACACTGTCTCGGCCTATAGCGGTCCGCGGGCCTAATACGGGACAAGGGCGGTCCCGTACGGGACAAACCAATTTAGCCCAAAATACGGGATGTCCCTGCTAATACGGGTCAGTGGCCCTAATCACACTGCAACTGTGATGTCCATTTAAGATGACTTCAAGTCACAAAATCAAAGAGTGGTTAGTGTATCAGTTCATAATAGTCCACCTGTGGCTATCTAATGAAATCTGCAGTGACAAAACATGAACATTGATCATCCAAATAACACTCAACATGGATCGTGAAATATTGAGCCTTGTGATATGTTCTCCTGGAATATTTGCTTATTGACAAGCTCAGTTAATGGGCCACACTGTAAGGTATATCTAAGCAAAGTAATATGATGTGTCAACAATAAACAAATGGCCTCCACAGAGATGTTTAAAACATAATTCTGAGGCGTGTGATGGTTTAGCATTTTAATCTGTTTGTTTACAAATGCAACAAATCCAAATCAGCAGAAAACATGTACTAATATAAAAAAATAGTATAAGGGTTAATCTCGCACCTGCTCCACTATTCGATGAGCATGACTGATTAGTTTTAGTTTAGTTTAGAGACAGCGCGGAAGCAGGAACTTTGGCCCACTGAGTCCACGCCGATCAGCGATCCCTGCACACCACACACACCGAGGACAAATTTACATTTACAGCACGCCAATTAAACGACAAATCTGCATGCCTTTGGAGTGCGGGAGGAAACCGAAGCACCCGGAGAAAACCCACGCAGGTCACGGGAAGAACGTATAAACTCCGTACAGACAGGTCCTGTAGTCGGGATCAAACCCGGGTCTCTGGCGCTGTGAGGCAGCAACTCTACCGCTGTGCCCTTTGTCAGATTTCCAGCATCTAGATGTTATTATTATTATTATTCACCAAAGCCACACAGAGAGCTGATTGCTAGAGAAACATAGAAACATAGGTGCAGGAGGAGGCCATTTGGCCCTTCGAGCCAGCACCGCCATTCATTGTGATCATGGTTGATCATCCACAATCAGTAACCTGTGGCTGCCTTCTCCCCATATCCCTTGATTCAACTGCCCCTAGAGCTCCATCTAACTCTCTTTTAAATTCATCCAGTGAATCGGCCTCCACTGCCTTCTGTGGGAGAGAATTCCCAAATTCACAACTCTCTGGGGGGAAAAGTTTTTTCTCACCTCAGTTTTAAATGGCCTCCCCTTTGTTCTTAGACTGGGTATCCCCTGGTTCTGGACTCCCCCAACATTGGGAACATTTTTCCTGCATCTAGCAAACTTGTTATTGAACATGGCACGACTAGAGCAAGAGGAGGTTTCAGAGCTTCAGAATAGCATCAGCAAAAATCCCACAGGATTTTCAGAAAATAAAGGTCTTCATTTAATAGTTGCTAGTTTATTTTGTAACTGCAGATAAAGACTGTATGTTAGACTGTTTAATAGACTATCATTTGACTATCTCTGCCAAGAAAGCCAAGTTACCGGATGAATTGAAAAGAGAGTTAGTTAGAGCTCTAGGGGCGAGCGAAATCAAGGGATATGGGGAGAAGGCAGCCACAGGTTACTGATTGTGGAAGATCAGCCATGATCACAATGAATGGCGGTGCTGGCTCGAAGGGCCAAGTGGCCTCTTCATGCACCTATTTTCTATGTTTCTATTTACTATGTCTAGGGTCAATAGAAGGAATTCTTGTCAATGTTAATATCCACCCGCATAACAGTCTGTCTTCTAATAAAACAAACGCGTTTTTAAAGAGATACAGCACGGAAACAGGCCCTTCCCCACCGACTCCGCATCGACCATCGATCACCCATTCACACATTAGTTCAATGTTATCCCACTATTTCATCACAGAGGGTTAATTAATCTATAAAACCAAATGTAGTTGAGGCTGAAGTAGCGCTCCCTCATCGCCCCTCCCACAGCGCAGCGCTCCCTCCCTCCCTCCTCATCGCCTCTCCCACAGCGCAGCACTAACTACTCTCCGCTCCTCCCTCCCTCCTCCTCACCTCCCCTCGCTCTCCTCCCTCCTCACTGCCCCTCCCTCCCTCCCTCCCCTCCCTCCCTCCCTCCCTCCCTCCCACCGCCCCTCCCTCCCTCCCTCCCTCCCACCGCCCCTCCCACCGCCCCTCCCTCCCACCGCCCCTCCCTCCCTCCCTCCCTCCCACCGCCCCTCCCACCGCCCCTCCCTCCCTCCCTCCCTCCCTCCCACCGCCCCCTCCCTCCCTCCCACTCTCCCTCCTCACTGCCCCTCCAACAGCGCCGCGCTCCTTCCTCAACTCCCCTCGCTCTCCTCCCTCCTCACTGCCCCTCCCTCCCTCCCACCGCCCCTCCCTCCCTCCCTCCCTCCCACCGCCCCTCCCTCCCTCCCTCCCTCCCTCCCACCGCCCCTCCCTCCCTGTCACTCTCCCTCCTCACTGCCCCTCCAACAGCGCCGCGCTCCCTCCTCACCTCCCCTCGCTCTCCTCCCTCCTCACTGCCCCTCCCTCCCTCCCTCCCTCCCACCGCCCCTCCCACCGCCCCTCCCTCCCTCCCACCGCCCCACCCTCCCTGTCACTCTCCCTCCTCACTGCCCCTCCAACAGCGCCGCGCTCCCTCCTCACCTCCCCTCCCTCCCTCCCTCCCACCGCCCCTCCCACCGCCCCTCCCTCCCTCCACCGCCCCCACCCTCCCTCCCACTCTCCCTCCTCACCGCCCCTCCAACAGCGCCGCGCTCCCTCCTCACCTCCCCTCCTCACCTCCCACTATTTCATCACAGAGGGTTAATTAATCTATAAAACCAAATGTAGTTGAGGCTGAAGTAGCGCTCCCTCATCGCCCCTCCCACAGCGCAGCGCTCCCTCCCCTCCCTCCTCATCGCCTCTCCCACAGCGCAGCACTAACTACTCTCCGCTCCTCCCCTCCCTCCTCCTCACCTCCCCTCGCTCTCCTCCCTCCTCACTGCCCCCTCCCTCCCTCCCTCCCCTCCCTCCTCCCTCCCACCGCCCCTCCCTCCCTCCCTCCCTCCCACCGCCCCTCCCACCGCCCCTCCCTCCCACCGCCCCTCCCTCCCTCCCTCCCTCCCACCGCCCCTCCCACCGCCCCTCCCTCCCTCCCTCCTCCCTCCCACCGCCCCTCCCTCCCTCCCACTCTCCCTCCTCACTGCCCCTCCAACAGCGCCGCGCTCCTTCCTCAACTCCCCTCGCTCTCCTCCCTCCTCACTGCCCCTCCCTCCCTCCCACCGCCCCTCCCTCCCTCCCTCCCTCCCACCGCCCCTCCCTCCTCCCTCCCTCCCTCCCACCGCCCTCCCTCCCTGTCACTCTCCCTCCTCACTGCCCCTCCAACAGCGCCGCGCTCCCTCCTCAACCTCCCCTCGCTCTCCTCCCTCCTCACTGCCCCTCCCTCCCTCCCTCCCTCCCACCGCCCCTCCCACCGCCCCTCCCTCCCTCCCACCGCCCCACCCTCCCTCCCACTCTCCCTCCTCACCCGCCCCTCCAACAGCGCCGCGCTCCCTCCTCACCTCCCCTCCTTCTTCCCTCAGCACCCCTCCCTCCCTCCTCACTGCCCATCGCATAGCGTGGCGCACCCTCCTCACTGCCCTTCCCTCCCTCCTCCTGCACTCTTTCCCTCCCTCCTCACCCTCCCTCCCTCCTCACCCTCCCTCCCTCCTCACCCTCCCTCCCTCCTCACCACCCATCCCTCACCTTTCCTACCTCCCTCTCCCTACACACCACCCCTCCCTCCTCACCCTTCCTCCCTCCTCACCACCCGTCCCTCCCTCCTACACTTTCCCGTCCCTCCCTCCTACCCCTTTCCCTCCCTCCCTCCTCCCTCACCTCCCCTCCCTTCTTACCCCTTCACTCCCCCCTCCCACCCATTCCCCTCCCACCCATTTCCCTCCCTCCTCCCTCCATCCCTCCCTCCCTCCATCCTACCCCTTCCCCTGCTTGGACTGGAACCACAGGTCCACGTATATCACTTCCTCGCCGCTGTGAACGATGTCTCTGCTGCTTGGCACCTCCTGCAGGTTGGCGTACACGGCCTCTTGCTCCCCCCCCTCGCCCGCTTCCCCTCCTCCTTCCAGCTCCCCTGGCGCCAGCCCGTCCTCTCCACTCCCCGCACGCTGGAAGGAAAGGGAAGCAGCAGTGGGTTTAGTACAGAGCAGTGTGGCATCCAATACCACCAGCGAGAAGGTCCACCACCCCTGAACTCTCCCACTCTCTCTCACACTCACTCTCTCCCTCTCTCTCTCTCTCACACTCACTCTCTTTCTCTCTCCCTTACTCACTCTCTTTCTTTCTCTCTCTCTCCCTTTCCCTCACTTTCTCTAAACAGATATATCATTTTGGATACTGATGGGGGAGATGTCTCATCAGGGGAAGGCAGCAGCAGCCAAGTTCATGGCACCGTGGGTGGCTCTGCAACAAAGGAGGGGAGGAAAATGAGTGGAAGGGCTATAGTAATAGGGGATTCGATTGTAAGTGGAATAGATAGGCGTTTCTGCGGTCGCAAACGAGACTCCAGGATGGTATGTTGCCTCCCTGGTGCAAGGGTCAGGGATGTCTCTGATCGGCTGCAGAACATTCTGGAGGGGGAGGGTGAACAGCCAGTTGTCGTGGCGCACATTGGCATCAACGATATAGGTAAAAAACGGGATGAGGTCCTACAAGGTGAATTTAGGGAGCTAGGAGATAAACTAAAGAGTAGGAGCTCAAAGGTAATAATCTCTAGATTACTACCAGTGCCACGTGCTAGTCAGAGTAGAAAAAGGAGGATATTTCAGATGAATATGTGGCTTGAAAAATGGTGCAAGGGGGAGGGATTCGAATTTCTGGGACATTGGAACCAGTTCTGGGGGAGGTGGGACCAATACAAACAGGACAGTCTGCACCTGGGCTGGAATGGAACCAATGTCATTGGAGGAGTGTTTGCTAGTGCTGTCGGGGAGGATTTAAAATAATGTGGCAGGGGGGTGGGAACATGAGCAGAGAGACAGAGGGGTGTAAAATGAGGGTAGAAGGAATAGGTCGGAAGGTGAAAAGTAAAAGTGGCAGGCAGACAAATCCAGGGCAAAAATCAAAAAGGGCCACTTTTCAATGTAATTGTATAAGGGTTGGAAAAACAAGCCTGAAGGCAATGTGTGTCAATGCAAGGAGGATTCGTAATAAGGTGGATGAGTTGAATGTGCAGATAGTTATTAATGAATATGATATAGTTGGGATTACGGAGACATGGCTCCAGGGTGATCAAGGCTGGGAGCTGAACATCCAGGGATATTCAATATTCAGGAAGGATGGACAGAAAGGAAAAAGAGGTGGGGTAGCGTTGCTGGTTAGAGAGGAGTTTAACGCAATAGAAAGGAAGGACATTAGCTTGGAGGATGTGGAATCGATATGGGTAGAGCTGCGAAACACTAAGGGGCAGAAAACGCTAGTGGGAGTTGTGAACAGGCCACCTAACAGCAGTAGTAGAGTTGGGGATGGCATCAAACAGGAAATTAGAAATGCGTGCAACAAAGGTAAAACAGATATAATGGGTGACTTCAATCTACATATAGATTGGGTGAATCAAATTGGCAGAGGTGCTGAGGAAGAGGATTTCTTGGAATGTATGCGGGATAGTTTTCTAAACCAACATGTAGAGGAACCAACGAGAGAGCAGGCTATTTTAGACTGGGTATTGAGTAATGAGGAAGGGTTAGTTAGCAGTCTTGATGTGCGTGGCCCTTTGGGCAAGCATGACCATAATATGGTTGAGTTCTTCATTAGGATGTAGAGTGACATAGTTAATTCAGAAACAACGGTCTGAACTTAAAGAAAGGTAACTTTGAGGGTATGAGACGTGAATTAACCAAGATAGACTGGCAATTGATTCTTAAAGGGTTGACGGTGGATATGCAATGGAAGGCATTTAAAGACCGCATGGATGAACTACAACAATTGTTCATACCAGTTTGGCGAAAGTATAAATCAGGGAAGGTAGTGCATCCATGGCTAACAAGGGAAATTAGAGATAGTATCAAAACAAAAGACGAAGCATACAAATTAGCAAGAAAAAGCAGCCTACCAGAGGCTGGGAGAAATTCAGAGTCCAGCAGAGGAGGACAAAGGGCTTAATTAGGAAAGGGAAAATAGATTATGAAAGAAATCTGGCAGGGAACATAAAAACTGACTGCAAAAGCTTTTATAAATATGTGAAGAGAAAAAGATGAGTTAAAACAAATGTAGGTTCCTTGCAGTCAGAAACAGGTGAATTGATGATGGGGAACAAGGACATGGCAGACCAATTGAATAACTAATTTGGTTCTGTCTTCACTAAGAAAGACTGCCTTCAACCACTGAAGGTCACCTCACCTTCTGTCTCCTTTCTCTGTTCGTTTACTTATTTATCTATTTATTCACTTCTCTATGTTCTATAAATCCCTGTAAAGCGTCTTTGAGTGTATGAAAAGCGCTATATAAATGTAATGCATTATTATTATTATTATTATTATAAATAATCTGCCGGAAATAGCAAGGGACCGGGGTCAAATGGGATGGAAGGACTGAGTGAAATCCAGGTTAGTCGGGAAGTGGTGTTAGGTAAATTGAATGGATTAAAGGCCGATAAATTCCCAGGGCCAGATAGGCTGCATCCCAGAGTGCTTAAGGAGGTAGCCCCAGAAATAGTGGATGCATTAGTGATAAATTTTCAAAACTCTTTAGATTCTGGAGTAGTTCCTGAGGATTGGAGGGTAGCTAATGTAACCCCACTTTTCAAAAAGGGAGGGAGGGAGAGAGAAAACGGGGAATTACAGACCAGTTAGTCTAACATCGGTAGTGGGGAAAATGCTAGAGTCAGTTATTAAAGATGGCATAGCAGCACATTTGGAAAGTGGTGAAATCATTGGACAAAGTCAGCATGGATTTATGAAAGGTAAATCATGTCTGACGAATCTTATAGAATTTTTCGAGGATGTAACTAGTAGAGTGGAGAAGGGAGAACCAGTGGATGTGTTATATCTGGACTTCCAGAAGGCTTTCGACAAGGTCCCACATAAGAGAGTAGTATGCAAACTTAAAGCACACAGTATTGTGGGTTCAGTATTAATGTGGATAAAGAACTGGCTGGCAGGCAGGAAGCTAAGAGTATGGGAGATAATACGATATTATTTTATACATTAGACATTGTTGTTTAAGGTTTGTAACTACTTAGGCATTAGGTGCCTCTCTAACTAATTAAGGCACTCTAGACATTGTGTCTCTCTGTAACTAATTAAGGCACTCTAGACATTCCTTGACACGTGTCTGTAACTGCTGCTCAGGAGGAGGAGAAACATTGATGGATGAACCAGGATAGAAGATAAGGGTGGAAGGAAACATTTTAAGAAATACAGACATCCATCAATGAGTGGGGGATTACTTGAAAGTTTAATGGTGGCAGAGTGGAAGGAAACATTTTAAGAAATACAGACATTCATCAATGAGTGGGGTTTAATGGTGGTAGGGTAAACAGGGTGACTACAAAGAGATGAATAACTGTAAAGAGGAGTATGTGGGCGAGATAAGGAAAAGAAGATAAGGCTGAAAGAATCCTATAAAAATAGGCTGCCCGATGTACTAAGTGGGCAGTCAGATGGTTGACATCCTGATTGTTCCAGCCGTTGTTTGCAAATAAAGGCTTTTAACTTCTTGAAGAATTCTCCGTGTCATCTGCTTCATTTTGAACACCGGTAACCACGACAAGAGTAGGAATAAACGGGTCCTTTTCAGAATGGCAGGCAGTGACTAGTGGGGTACCGCAAGGCTCAGTGCTGGGACCCCAGCTATTTACAATATATATTAATAATTTGGACGAGGGAATTGAATGCGGATGACACGAAGCTGGGAGGCGGTGTTAGCTGTGAGGAGGATGCTAGGAGGCTATAACGTGACTTGGACAGGTTAGGTGAGTGGGCAAATGCATGGCAGATGCAGTATAATGTGGATAAATTGGTGGTAAGAACAGGAAAGCAGACTATTATCTGAATGGTGGCCGATTAGGAAAAGGGGAGATGCAACGAGACCTGGGTGTCGTGGTACACCAGTCATTGAAAGTAGGCATGCAGGTGCAGCAGGCAGTGAAGAAAGCGAATGGTATGTTGACATTCATAACGAGGGGCTTTGAGTATAGGAGCAGGGAGGTTCTGTTGCAGTTGTACAGGGCATTGGCGAAAACACACCTGGAGTATTGCGTACAGTTTTGGTCTCCTAATCTGAGGAAATACATTCTTGCCATAGAGGGAGTACAGAGAAGGTTAACCAGATTGAATCCTGGGATGGAAGGACTTTCATATGAAGAAAGATTGAATAGACTCGGCTTGTACTTGCTGGAATTTAGAAGATTGAGGGGAGATCTGATAGAAATGTACAACATTCTTAAGGGGTTGGACAGTCTAGATGCAGAAAGATTGTTCCCGATGTTGGAGAAGTCCAGAACAAGGGGTCACAGTTTAAGGATAAGGGGGAAGTCTTTTACGACCGAGATGAGAATTTTTTTTTCACACAGAGAGTGGTGAATCTGTGGAATTGTCTGCCACAAAAGATAGTTGAGGCCAGTTCATTGGCTATATTTAAGAGGGAGTTAGATGTGGCCCTTGTGGCTAAAGAGATCAGGGGGTATGCAGAGAAGGCAGGTACAGGATACTGAGTTGGATGATCAGCCATGATCATATTGAATAGCGGTGCAGGCTCGAAGGGCCGAATGGCCTACTCCTGCACCTATTTTCTATGTTTCTATGTTTCTCTAAACTCTATATAAGATGCAAATCAAACATCAACAAACTGCAGACTCTGGAAATCTGAGATAAAAACACTAAATGCTGCAACTCTCAGCGGGTCAGGCAGTGTCTGTGGAGACGCGTGCAGTCATAGAACGTAGAACAGTACCGCACAGGAACAGGCCCTTCAGCCCACATTGCCCGTGCTGAACATGATACCTGAACAACTGGAATCCCTCCATATCCACGTAACAAGCTTCATATATAGCACTACTTGTATCTGCTTCCACCACCACCTTTCAGTTTAGTTTAGTTTAGTTTAGTTGAGAGATACAGCGCAAATACAGGCCCCTCGGCCCACCGAGTCATCGCCGACCAGCGACCCCTGCACACTAACACTATCCTACACACACCAGGGACAATTTTTACATTTACCAAGCCGATTAACCTACAAACCTGCACGTCTTTGGGGTGTGGGAGGAAACGGGAGCACCCAGAGAAAACCCAAGCAGGTTATGGGGAGAACGTACAAACTCCGTAAAGACAGCACCCATAGTCGGGATGGAACCCGGGTCTCCGGCGCTGCATTCGCTGTAAGGCAGCAACTCTACCGCTGCACCACCGTGCCTCCCTGACAGCACGTTCTGGACACCCACTCTCTGTGTAAAGAAAACTTTCCCTGTCTCCTTAAGTCAACGGAAGGGAGGCTAGTTGGAGAGAGTGAGGAAAGAGAGAGAGATGGGCAGAGAGAAACGTCAGGGAAAGTGGGCGGAGGCAGGGTACACACTGACAGGGGTTGAGCAGCGGCTCATTTGTATCTGAGGTTGAGGTCGCTGTACAGATCCCGCTCGCCGAGACCCAGCTCCTCAGAGGTGAGAAACACCGGTTACAGGAACAAATCAACAGCCCATGGTGTAGGGGCCGGAGGGGAGGGGGTTACAGAGACAGGGAGGGGTGTAGGGGGCAGAGGGGAGGGGTTACAGAGACAGGGAGGGGTGGAGGGGGCAGAGGGGAGGGGGTTACAGAGACAGGGAGGGGTGGAGGGGGCAGAGGGGAGGGGGTTACAGAGACAGGGAGGGGTGTAGGGGGCAGAGGGGAGGGGGTTATGGAGGCAGGGTGTAGGGGCCGGAGGGGAGGGGGTTACAGACAGGGAGGGGTGTAGGGGCCGGAGGGGATGGGGTTACAGAGAGGGTTGTTGGGGCCGGAGGGGAGGGGGTTACAGGGAGGGGTGTAGGGCCGGAGGGGAGGGGGTTACAGGGAGGGGTGTAGGGCCGGAGGGGAGGGGGTTACAGGGTCTGGGGGCGGAGGGACTTTCACTGAACTAAGGGCGGGGGGGGGGGGTACAGGGGAGTGAATGTCGGGGTGTGGAGGTACAGGATAAGGTTGTAGCCGCGGGGGAGTGGGGCAGAGACAGGGTCCGTGATGTTCAGTACGTGGAACGGGACGGAGCGGGTAGGTGGGGTCCAGGGATGTTTCCACTAGTGGGGGAGTCTGGGACCAGAGGCCACAGCCTCAGAATTAAAGGACGTTCCTTCAGGAACGAGATGAGGAGGAACTTCTTTTGTCAGAGGGTGGTGAATCTGTGGAAATAATTGCCTCAGGCGGCTGTGGAGGCCAAGTCAGTGGATATTTTTAAGGCAGAGATAGATAGACTCTTGACTAGTACGGGTGTCAGGGGTTGTGGGGAGAAGGCAGGAGAATGGGGTTAGGAGGGACACATAGATCAGCCATGACTGAACGGCGGAGTGGACTTGATGGGCCGAATGATCTCATTCTGCTCCCATCACTTGTCAACATCGTGGGCCAGTCCCATTGGGCAGAGTGGGATGTGATGTATGGATTCAGTGTGGTGTGGGGGGGGGGGTGTCAGTATCCTGGGGGTAGAGACGGTGACGGGAGGTGGGGACGGTGATTTGGGAGGCGTGGGTTCGGTGGGCAGGAGTGGGGGAGGTAGTTGGTGCCCAACACTGGGGGAGGGGGGGAGAGAATTTAGTTCAGTTTAGTTTATTGTCACGAGTACCGAGGTACGGTGAAAATCTTTTGTTGCTAACCAGTCAGCGGAAAGACAATGCATGATTACAATCGAGCCATTTACTGTGTATAGACGTGTATAGACGCATGATAAGGGAATAACGTTTAGTGCAAGGTAAAGCCAGCAAGGATAGTCCGAGAGTCACCAATGAGGTAGATAGTAGTTCAGGACTGCTCTCTGGTTGTGGTAGAATGGTTCAGTTGCCTCATAACAGCCGGGAAGAAACTGTCCCTGAATCTGTAGGTGTGAGTTTTCACACTTCTGTACATCTTGCCCGATGGGAGAGGGGAGAAGAGGGAGTGGCCGGGGTGAGACTGGTCCTTGATTATGCTGCTGGCCTTGCCGGGGCAGCGTGAGGTACAGATGGCCGCGGTCATGGAGTTAGTATCTGAGGGGCAGTGCTGGTGTGGAGGGACAACAAGGAGACAAACGCCGACCTGCCTCTTTGCCACAACAGTACCAACCTGATAGGGCGACTCCACCGGCCCATCTTCAGCTTCCTGCTCCTTCGGCTGGGCCACGGAACTTTCTGGAAAACAGAATTTCATTCAGACCGCTCACTTTCCTCTTTGTCTCTGTCTCCCTTCTCTCTTTCTTTGGGAATTCCTTCATTCATCCTTCTCTCTCCCTCCCACTCTTCCACATTCCTTTCTCATTCTTTCCCCGTATCCATCTTTCTTATTCACCCTCTTTCACACCATCTTGCCTCAATCTCTCTCTCCCTCCCTCCCTCCCTCCCTCCCTCCCTCCCTCCCTCCCTCCCTCCCTCCCTCCCTCCTTCCCTCCTTCTCTGACACAAGCCTTCCATTTCCCTATTTCTCCTTTCCATGTCTTTTCCCATTGATTAGTGCGGGTGTCAGAGGTTACGGGGAGAAGGCAGGAGAATGGGGTTGTGAGGGAGAGATAGATCAGCCATGATTGAATGGCGGTGTAGACTTGATGGGCTGAATGGTCTAATTCTACTCCTATCACATGACCGTACTCACCCTTTCTCCCACTATAATTTTCATAGAAACATAGAAAATAGGTACAGGAGGAGGCCATTTGGCCCTTTGAGCCAGCATCGCCATTCATTGTGATCATGGCTGATCATCCACAATCAGTAACCTGTGTCTGCCTTCTCCCCGTATCCCTTGATCCTTGGATCATCTCCCTGGGAAGGGGGTGGGCTCCACTGAAACTCTGTGGAAGGGGAATTCTTGGGACCTATTGATACGTGGGAGTGATTGGGAAAAGGAATGGGTGTATGAGGGGGTTGGGCAGTGGAGAGAGAGTGGGGATTGAGTTTCGGTCCTTGGGGAGTGGAGGGATGGAATGGGGAGGAGATGGGTCCATGCAGTGTGGGGAGTGGGGAGGGAGATTCAGTCCATGGAGATTGTGGGGAGTGGGAGTGAGTGGGGAGGAGTTTGGGTCCATGGGGAGTGTGGGTGGTGGGAGGGAATGGGGAGATGTTTGAGTCCATGGGGAGTGGGGAGTGTGGAGTGAGGGAAGGGAATGGGGAGATGTTTGAGTCCATGGGGAGTGTGGGTGGGGGGAGGGAATGGGGAGATGTTTGTGTCCATGGGGAGTGTGGGTGGGGGGAGGGAATGGGGAGATGTTTGAGTCCATGGGGAGTGTGGATGGTGAGTGGGAATGTGGAGATGTTTGTGTCCATGCAGACTGTGGGTGGTGGGGAGAGAGTGGGAGGGAGTTTGAGTCCGTGGGGAATGTGGAGGGAGGGAATGGGGAAGAGGAGTCTGTGGGGAGTGGGGAGAAAGTTTCAGTCCATGGGGAGCGTGGAGGGAGGGAATGGGAGAGTTTGGTTTTATGAGCAGTGTGGGCAGTGGGGAGAGTGTGGGGAGGAGTTTGGTTTAGTTTAGTTTAGTTTAGAGATACAGTGCGGAAACAGGCCCTTCGGCCCATCAGGTCCACGCCCACAAGCGATCACCGCACATTAACACTATCCTACACACACTTGGGACAATTTTTTTAATTTACCAAGCCAATTAACCTACAAACCACATCTTTGAAGTGTGGGAGGAAACCGAAGATCTCAGAGAGGAACCGCGCAGGTCACGGGGAGAACGTGCAAACTCCGCACAGACAGCACCCGTAGTTCTAACCCGGGTCTCCGGCGCTGCATTCGCTGTAAGGCAGCAACTCTACCGCTGCGCCAACGTGACTGCCGGTGCATGGGGAGTGTGGCGGGATGGAATGGGGAAGTGTTCGGGTCTGTGGGGTGTGTGGGCAGAGGGAGAGGATGGGAAGTTGTGGGCGGTGGGGGGAATGGGAAGGAGGTTGGGTCCATTGGGAGTGTGGGGAGTGGGAGAGAGTTTCATTCCATGTGGTGTGTGGTGGGAGGGAATGGAGAGGAGATGGGTCCATTGGGTGTGTGGACAGTGAGAGGGAATGGGCTGGCATTTTCAGTCCATGGGGAGTGGGGAGTGAATGGGGATGGGTTTGTGTCCGTGGGGAGTGTGGACAATGAGAGTGAATGGGATTGTGGGCAGCACTGAGATTGTTCCCAGATGATGTTGTTTTTGCTGATGCGGATGAGGTACAAATATCAGCTCCAGGATATTTGGGCAATCTGCTCTGCCCCTCTTCCAAACACAGTGGTAGTATTGGAGTGGGGGGGAGGGGGTGAGGGTCAATGTGTAGGGTTGCCAACTGTCCCATATTCGCCAGGACATCCCGTATTTTGTGCTAAATTGGTTTGTCCCATACTGGACCGCCCTTGTCCCATATTAGGGCCGGGGGGCGCTGTAGGCCTGGAAACTGTTGGCCCGGACACTGTAGCCCCAGACACTATAGGCCCGGACAGTGTAGGGCCGGACAGTGTAGGCCTGGACAGTGTAGGTCCTGACAGTGTAGGTCCTGACAGTGTAGGTCCTGGGGTTGCTGTAGGTCTCTTGAAAGTGTAGGCATGGACAGTGTAGGTCCTGGGGCTGCTGTAGCTCTGGACAGTGTAGGCCCGGACATTGTAGGCCCGGACAGTGTAGGTCTGGACTGTGTAGGTCCTGGGGCTGCTGTAGGTCTGGACAGTGTAGGTCTGGATAGTGTAGGCCCTGGGTCTGCTGTAGGTCTGGACAGTGTAGGTCTGGACAGTGTAGGTCCTGGGGCTGCTGAAGGTCTGGATAGTGTAGGCCCTGGGTCTGCTGTAGGTCCTGGACAGTGTAGGTCCTGGGGCTGCTGTAGGTCTGGACAGTGTAGGCGCAGACAGTGTAGGCCCTGGGTCTGCTGTAGGTCTGGACAGTGTAGGTCTGGACACTATAGGTCCTGGGGCTGCTGAAGGTCTGGACAGTGTAGGCCCGGACATTGTAGGCCCGGACAGTGTAGGTCTGCACAGTGTAGGTCCTGGGGCTGCTGTAGGTCTGGACAGTGTAGGCCCGGACATTGTAGGCCCGGACAGTGTAGGTCTGCACACTGTAGGTCCTGGGGCTGCTGTAGGTCTGGACAGTGTAGGCGTGGACAATGTAGGCCCGGGGGACCGGGCGCCGCCTAATGGAGGTTCCATAGCAACCCGCCTTCCGGCCCGGGTGGCCCCCATTGGTGGAGCGGGAGCACGTGACCACTGACTGGGTGAGGTCACGTGATGTCACTTTGTCCCTTATTTGGGAGTGAGATAGTTGGCACCCGTAGTTGGAGAGGGCCCTGATTTCAGGCTGATGCAGTGTGCACCTTCCCTCTCTCTCTCTCTCTCTCTCTCTCTCTCGTGAATAAATGGCAGAGAAGACATTCGGACAGTTTCCAGATAATCTCGCACCTCGTTTGCCGCACCAACGTGCTGCCCAGAAGATTGTGGTGGTGATGACAGGACCAGTAACGACACCAAGGATAACGGCAAGAACGATCACGGCCATGACGTATTTCCAAGTCCCTGGAGAAAGGAGTCGGTGAGAGCCCAGCTCTGAGACACAGACACCACAATTTAACCCCAACTCCAGCCCAGACGAAGCAGCGAAAGACATTCTCAAGCACGCAGCTCTCCATTGGATTACACTAAAATTACAGAACAGGCCATTCGGCCCATCTTGTCCTGCTGTTCCTAGCTCCTCGTCTGTAAAGAGACGTCCTTTGCACACAGAGTCTTTTACTGGATATTGTTTATTAATTTCACTACACACATGTTATGCCCTAGCTGTCCGTGGTCATCACCGGAACTAGAGAGCGAGCTGGAGGTGGGGAAGCTACAATTATACAGGAGACAATGGGGAGTGGTTAGTAGTGGTGAGGTCACTGTGTTAAAGGAACATGCACTGATCTACATCCTTCCTCTTGGAAACAAAAGTGACCACGGCTCATGCGCTAGGCTCAAACTACAAGCAGGGAGCAGATACAGCACAACACAGACTACTCGTACACACCGTACCGGACAGGCGGCCTGACCACTCTCCCAGAGCGGGTGCGCAACCCACCATCCCCTCCGGTCGAAGGAACAGCCTGGACGGGTGCGGGTACAGAAGCTGGGGAACCAGGGGAAGGAGGAGGACTGGGAAGCGATACACGCGCAGGCGAGGGAGGGGAAGGGGGCTGGGGCGACTGCGGATGTACCGGAGCAGGAGGCACATCAGGCACCGGGGACTGGACGGGAGGTGAATACGGGACCGCGGGAGGCGGTGCAGGCTCGTTTACCAGCATCAGGTGCTGGCGGGTACGACGATACACGGTGCCCTCGTAGTTGACCAGGTACGACCGTGGAGAGTCAGCATTGCCGACGACCACGGCCAGCCGGTGGTGACCGGAGGTGGACTCCATCCGGACAACCTGGCCAGCGAACAGAGGTGGAAGGGGACGGGACGATTTGTCAAAGGAGCGCTTCTGAATGAGCTGCTTTTCAGTGAAGCGCTCCCTGACAGCGGCAGGGCTCCGAGCCGTGGGTTGCAGGGATTGCTGGGAGACGGGGATAGGGGGTCTAGTGGTGCGGGACATGAGGCGCTGGGCAGGGGAACCGAGCGCGGGGTCCCGGGAGATGTTGCGGAGGTTGAGGAGGGCAAGGTACAAGTCCGAACTGTCAAGCCGGCAACGTTCCATCAGTTCCTTAGCGCTGCGGACAGCGCGCTCTGCAAGTCCATTGCTTTGCGGGTACTCGGGGCTGCTGGTGATGTGGCGAAAGTTCCACCGGGTGGCGAAAGCAGCAAACTCCGCGCTGGTAAACTGGCTGCCGTTGTCGGACTGGAGGGATGCCGGGGAACCAAAGGTAGAGAAGTGGCGGCGAAGCTTCCCGATGACGGCAGCAGACGTGAGGGACGGCAGCAGGTCCACCTCGAACCAGCTGGAGTAGGAGTCCACCAGGACCAGGTAGTGTTTGCCACGCCACTCGAAAATATCGGCGGCAACAGCCATCCACGGCAACTCGGGAGCCGGCTGCTGCAGGAGAGGCTGGCGCTGCTGATGAGGTAATAGGCTGTTGCAGGCAGCGCAGGCGGAGACCCTGTCCCGGATGTCCTTGACCATGCCAGGCCAGTAAAACTGTGCTTGGGCCTGGGATAACGTGGCCTCCACCCCTGGGTGTCCATTGTGGGCAGTCTGGAAGTAGTGATCTCGCAGCGCAGCCGGCACCACAACCTTGTGACCCTTCACCACCACGCCCGCGTGCAGCACCAGTTCATCCCGAACCAGGAAGTAGGGCACGGCACCAGCCGGCAGGGAAGACCGTCGTTCAGGCCAGCCACGGCGGATGACGCCCTCAAGCTGTTGAAGGTCCGGATCAGCGGCAGTGTGTGTGACCAGTGACTGCATCTGCCAAGATGGAACGATGTTGACGTTCAACACCATCAGGTCAGCCGATTCGTACGGATGGCGGGAAGTGGAAGGTAGTGGGGCACGGGACAAAGTGTCTGCCACGAACATCTCCTTGCCTTTGCGGTACACGATTTTGAATGTGAAACGCTGCAGCTGCAGCATCATTCGCTGCAAGCGGGACGAGGCTGCGTGGATGGGCTTGTTTAAAATAGAGACCAGCGGCTGGTGGTCAGTTTCGATGGTGAAAGTTTTTCCAAGAACGTAGTCTCTGAATTTGGAGCACGCGAACACCACGGCAAGGAGCTCCTTTTCTATCTGTGCGTAGCGCTGTTCAGCAGGGGTCATTGTGCGAGAGGCATAGGAGACGGGCAGCTGTCGGTCGTCGTAGAGCTGCAGGCAGGCAGCACCAAGGCCGAACCGAGATGCATCGCAGGTGAGGACGATTGGCCTGTTCAGGTCGAAGAACTGCAAAGTGGGGGTCCGTGCGAGTCTGGACCTCAGGGCCACGAAGGCCGATTGGTGGTGCGGGAGCCAGACCCAGGCATTGTCCTTCTTGGTCAGCTCCCTCAGGGGGGCACTCAGTTCGCTGAGGTCGGGTATGAACTTACCCAAGTAGTTGACCATGCCCAGGAAGCGCTGCAGGCCGGGCACGTCAGTGGGAGCGGGCATTTTGGTGATCGCCGCCGTCTTCTCGGGGTCTGGCTTCAGGCCCCCCGCCGTGAAAACGTGGCCGACGTAGGTGACTTCCTCAACGCGGAACCGACACTTCCTTCGATTAAGCTTGAGATTGATCTCACGAGCCTTGTCCAGGACTTGGCGGAGGTGTCGGTCATGCTCAGCGACGTCCCTCCCGTACACCAGGATGTCATCCACAATGATGGCGCACGGCAACCCAGCAAACAGCTGCTCCATCGTACGCTGAAAAACCTCGCTTGCCGAGTTGATCCCAAAAGGCATGCGGAGGAAACGGAACCTGCCGAACGGTGTGCTGAAGGTGGTCAGGAAGGAGGAACGTGCATCCAGCGGGATCTGCCAAAAGGAGCTCTTGGCATCCAGGACCGAGAAAACTGTGGCTGGACCGACCTGTGCCGCGACGTCCTCCACCGTCCGCATGGGGTAGTGCGGGCGTTTAATAGCCAGGTTCAGGTCCTTGGGGTTGATGCAGATCCTGATCTCGCTCGCGTCCTTCTTGGCAGCGACCACCATGGTGGAGACCCACTGGGTGGGGGCACTCACCTCCTTGAGGATGCCCATGTCCACCATGCCACGTAGTGTGGACTCCACGCGGCCCTTCATGGCAAAAGACACACGGTGGGCCGGTCTGACCACTGG
Source organism: Rhinoraja longicauda (assembly GCF_053455715.1). Lineage (NCBI taxonomy): Eukaryota > Metazoa > Chordata > Chondrichthyes > Rajiformes > Arhynchobatidae > Rhinoraja > Rhinoraja longicauda. Next base: position 2,348,192 of record NC_135991.1, read on the forward strand.
GTCGACCCCCGGGTCCACAACGATCTTGTAGGCACAGGGCAGCTTCCCCAGGACGTCATCAAATCGGTCAGGGTACTCGATCAGGGGGTCCATGGGGGCCTGCACCAGGTGGATGTCGCGGTGGAATGAGACCAAACCAAAGTCCTGGCATGCACGGGCGCCCAGCAGGGTGACGTTGTCAGATGCTAGCAGGAGGAACGTGAGGGGCCGAGAGGTCTCCAGAACAGTACAGATAACCGTTGCCTTTCCCACGGCAATCAGAACGCCTCCCCCATAGGCATGGAGGCGGGAGTTGTCAGGAGTAACCCTCTCCCCCGAGCTTATCTGCTCGAAGAGGCCCACAGACATAACATTTGCAAAAGCCCCAGTATCGACCTTGGCAGGGAAGGAGTGTCCATTGACTGTAACATGCACGGATGGATCCGTTATCAATGCAGGTGCACCCAAAAGCGAAAACAGCATAGAGTCTCCATGGGAGGAAGTCGTATCTGAGCCATGGAGTTCCTCATGTTGGTACCGGGAACCGGTTGCGCTATCATCAGTCGCAAGGTTGTTTAGACTCCCTCTAGGAGCAGGGACAGGTCTCCCACGAGAACGACAAGCTGCAGAAAAATGGTTCTGCCTCCCGCAGGAATTACAAGTTTTGCCCTGCGCTGGGCAAACGTTATACCTGTGTGACGAGAAGTTGCAGTTTGGGCATCTGCGAGGGGTGACCATAGTGGGCGCGGAGGGGGTGACCCTGGTCTGCGGGTCATTCAATCGCCGGCGGCCGGTGAAATTTATGTCCTGGGGCGCCGGCCGAGATACTGAGCCAACAGCAGAGGCCATGCGTGCGGCATGTATGGCGTCCGTTAGCGACAGGTCAGGCTTCATCAGGAGCTCATCCCGCAGCTTAGAGTTTAGGAGACCGTTGACCAGGACGTCCCTGATCATCTCGTCGGGTGTAATCGTTTGAAGGCGGCACCGCCGAGCCATATGTCTTAAAGATGCAATGAAGGCGTCAACGTGCTCCCCTGGAGTCTGACGCCGCGAGAAAAAGTTGAAACGTTCGATAATGTTATTGGTGGGTATATCGCACAGGGCAGTGAACTTAGCCATGAGACATACCGGGTCGTTGCGGTCCTCCGGAGGGACGAATTCGAACGACGCATAGCGTTCCATTGCCTCCGGACCAGCCAGGTTGAGGAGCAGGTGAGCTTTTATCGCAGCAGTTGCATCAGGATGGGCAATCGCTATATAGTGCTCGTAGTCCCGCTGGAAGACAGTCCAGCGGTGCACTATGTCCTCATCAAAAACAAGCGTGTCCGGACGACGACACGAGGGAGCCATGGCAAAGTGGAAGGATGGGACACAACTGGGACGAACAAATGCTAAAAATAAAAACCCGATAAACAGGAGACGCAAGTCTACCGCTCTGACACCATGTAAAGAGACGTCCTTTGCACACAGAGTCTTTTACTGGATATTGTTTATTAATTTCACTACACACATGTTATGCCCTAGCTGTCCGTGGTCATCACCGGAACTAGAGAGCGAGCTGGAGGTGGGGAAGCTACAATTATACAGGAGACAATGGGGAGTGGTTAGTAGTGGTGAGGTCACTGTGTTAAAGGAACATGCACTGATCTACATCGTCTATCAGAATGTCTTACCCCTCTAAATCGACTTCTATTGTGGCCTCAACCCGCACTGAGAGCAGTGAGTCCACCACTCACCTCTCTCTGAGCAAAGCCATGTCCCTCTGAGGTCCCAAAGACTGTTTACAGCTGATGACCTCCAGTTCTGCTCTTCCCCACACTCCGCCCACATCCATTACATCCTAACCCTTCATTGTTTCAGACATGTGGGGTGGAACAGCACAGAAACAGACCCTTCGGCCCAAGTCTCATCTAAGCAAGTCCCATTTGGCCCATTTCCGTCTGAACCTTTCCTATCCTTGTATCTGTCCAAATGTTGTTATTGTACCAACGTCAACCACATCCTCTGATTGTTCATTCCCAGATACCAACCACCCTTTCTGCGAAAAAGTTGGCCCTCGGGTTCCTATTAAATTATTCCCCGCTACCTTCTAGTTCTCGATTACCCTATCTTAACTCACCTTTATATGATCACCCACCCTTCAGCTTCCTGTACTCCAAGGAATAAAGTCTGTGCATGCCCAACCTCTCCCTATCGCTCAATCCCTCAGGTCCTGGTAACATCCTTGAAAATCTTCTCTGCACTCTTTCCAGCTTAATGGCATCTTTCCTGTAGCAGGGCGACCAAAACCGAACAGACTAGAGACAAATTGGAGGAGCAGCATCTCATATTTCGCTTGGGCAGCTTACAGCCCAGTGGTATGAATATTGATTTATCTAAATACAATTATTGTAGTTCCCTCTCTCTCTATCCCTCCCCCACCCAAGTCGCACCGGCTTCTCGTTTTTACCCAACAAACAACTACCAATGGCCTGTTTCCCTTATCATCGTTACTTTTTGTTCATTGTTCTTTATCTCTCTATATCATCGTCTATATCTCTCGTTTCCCTTTCCTGTGACGTTCAGTCTGAAGAAGGGTCTCGACCTAAAAAGTTACCCATCCCTTCTCCTCAGAGATGCTGCCTGCCCCGCTGAGTTACTCTAGCTTGACTTCGTAACCTTCTCCAATCCTCATGAGATTAAATTCCATCAACCATTCCTCAGCCCACCTGCCCAACCGATCAAGATCCTACTGCTAATTTTGACAGCCATCTTCACTATCTGCAATGCCACCCACTTTTGTGTCATCTGCAAGCTTGCTATGTATGTTCTCGGCTAAATCATTGATATAGGTGACAAACTGCAGTGAGCCCAGCACCAAATCCTGAGGTACATTGCTAGTCACATGCCACCAGTCTGAAAAACAACCTTCCACCATCACCCTCTGCTTCCTTCCATGAAGCCAATTTGCTCGACCCGAAACGTCACCTATTCCTTCTCTCCAGAGATGCTGCCTGTCCCGCTGAGTTATTCCAGCTGTTTGTGTCTATTTTCTATCCATTCAGCTGTCTCTGCCACAGAAGGCTATGGAGGCCAAGTCAATGGATATACTTAAAGCAGAGATAGATAAATTCTTGATTAGTGCGGGTGTCAAAGGTTATGGGGAGAAGGCAGGAGAATAGAGTTAGGAGGGAGAGATAGACCAGCCATGATTGAATGGCGGAGTAGACTTGATGGGCTAAATGACCTAATTCTGCTCCTATCACTTATGATCTTCTGATAATGATCTCCTTAGATCCCATGGTAGGCTAACCTTCCAGAGCAGCCTACCATGTGGAACCGTTGAATGCCTTGCTGAAATCCATATATACGTCTACAGCTCTGCCCTCATCGACCTTTTTTGGTCATGTCTTCAAAGAATTCAGTCAGATTCCTGAGACACAACCTCCCACGTACAAAACCATGTTGACCTTCCCAAATCAGCCCTTGTCCATCTAAACGCATGTATATCCTATCCCTCAGAATAACCTCCAGTAATTTTCCAACCACAGATGTTGATCTCACTGGCCTGAACTTCCCAGCCTTTTCCCTGCAGCCCTTCTACAATAGAGGCACAATGGATGACAACGTCTATGCCCTCTAATTTTAAAATCCTCTTCTCTGGGAAAAGGACCATGTGTTTTCATTGTATCTATGCCCCTAATGATCTTGTCACTTCAATAAGGTCACTTCTCAGTCTCACACACTTCAAAGTAAAACATCTCAACCTATCAACCACTTGGTTCAATAACTCAAACCTGCAAACAACTGTGACGTCCAGGTAAATCTCTTCTGAATCCTTTCCAATTTAATGACATCCTTTCAATAGCTGGGTGAGCAGAACTACAAAGAGTACAAAGAGTGATCTCACCAACAACATGCACAAATACATCCCGATGTACCACTCTTTGTACTCAACACCCCTCAGGATTCCTGAGGATCCTGAATATCCTCGACTAACAGAAATTTAGGGATTTTAGGAGGTGTAGGGACTGTTATTTTCCTCCTAATGTGGCCTGACCAGCACCTTATAGAGCCTCAGCATTATTTTGCTTGGGCAGCTTACAGTCCAGTGGTATGAATATTGTTTTCTCGAACTTCAAGTAACCCCGGCATTCCCTCTCTCTCCATCCCTCGTTACACCAGCTTTTCCTTTTCACCCAACAAACAGTAAACAATGGCCTGTCACCCATTCCTTCTCTCCAGAGATGCTGCGTGTTCCGCTGAGTTACTCCAGCTTTTTTTTATTGTCCATCTTCGCTTTACACTGCATATGCAATTGCTTCCTGCACAGAACTTTCTCAATCCCTGATTTAAAATTAATACGACCTCTAATCCGTGCTGCATTCTAGTAAAAGCCTTCAAAGCCTCCACATCCTTCCAGTAATGGGGTGATCAGAACTGCACACAATACTCCAAATAACCTTACCTGATATTGAATATTGACTTCTCTAACTTCAAGTAACCCTTGCTTTCCCTCTCTCTCCATTCCCTCCCATCTTCCCAGTTCTCCGACCAGTCTGATTGTCCTCGATTACATTCTACCTCTGTTGAATGGCGGGACTGTCGTATGTTGAAAGACTGGAGCGACTGGGCTGGTATACACTGGATTTTAGAAGGATGAGAGGGGATCTTATTGAAACATGTAAGATTATTAAGGGATTGGACATGCAAGAGGCAGGAAACATGTTCCCGATGTTGGGTGAGTCCAGAACCAGGGGTCACAGTTTAAGAATAAGGGGGAGGCCATTTAGAACGGAGATGAGGAAAACCCTTTTCACTCAGAGAGTTGTAAACCTGTGGAATTGTCTGCCTCAGAAGAAAGTGGAGGCCAATTCTCTGGATGCTTTCAAGAGAGAGTTAGATACAGTTCTTAAAGATAGCAGAGTCTGGGGGTACGGGGAGAAGGAAGGAAGTGGGTACTGATTGTGAATGACCAGCCATGATCACATTGAATGGCGGTGCGAGCTCGAAGGGCTGAATGGCCTCCTCCTGCACCTATTGTCTATTGTCTATTGCTTTGTTGTCAACTTTTCCCAGCTAACAATGATCTATTCTCTATTTTCCTTGAACTCTTTCCCTTTTGTCTCATTTTCACACCTTGCACTTCCTTGTCTCCCTGACTCACTGAAGTAGGGTCTCAACCCAAAATGTCACCCATTTCTGATCTCGAGAGATGCCGCTTGTCCCGCTGAGTTAATCCAGCATTTTGTGTCTACCTTCTGTAATGATACACATGTAGGGACATACGGATTAGCGGGGGGGTTTCGAACCCTCGGTTGGGCTAACGGGTCACGTGGTGCGGGAGCGCGAGGTATAGTTTTGTCGCGGTCAAACAGGCCCTCGCCAACGCCACCATGCTGGTGCACCCGCGCTCCTCCGCCCCCACGGCTCTGACGGTGGACGCCTCAGACGTGGTGGTGGTGGGTGTGGTTTTGGAGCAGCAGGTCGAAGGTCAATGGCAGCCCCTGGCGTTTTTCAGCCGGCAGCTCTCGCGAGCCGAGCTCAAATATAGTGCGTTTGATAGGGAGCTCCTAGCCCTCTATTTAGCAGTCCGCCACTTGCGATATTTTTTGGAAGGCCGTTCTTTTGTGGCCTACACGGATCACAAACCTCTGACATTCACTTTTGCTAAGGTTTCTGATCCATGGTCGGCTCGCCAGCAACGGCACCTCACCCTAATTTCGGAGTTTACCACCGATGTCCGTCATATTGCGGGTAGGCTTAATGCTGTTGCTGATGCACTGTCCCGGCCGGCCATTCCCTCCGTTGCCTTGGTAGGCGGACAGGTGGATTTCCAGGAGCTAGCGGAGGCTCAGCGCCTGGAAAAAACGTCCGGGGTGTACGCCTCCACAGCCTCGGGACTGCGGTTGGAGCAGGTGGCGTGTGGCCCCAAAGGTACCAAGTTGTGGTGTGACGTTTCCCTTCCACGCCCTCGCCCGGTGTTGCCTGCCGCCCTGCGGCGTAAGGTTTTTGAGGCCATTCATGGCCTGGCACATCCGTCCATCAGGGCATATTTTGCCATGGTGGCCGCCCGGTTTGTCTGGCACGGCCTGCGGAAGCAGGTGGCAGCCTGGGCACGGGCCTGTATTCCGTGCCAAACCTCCAAAGTTCATCGCCATGTCCAGCCCCCATACCAGAGATTCGAGGTTCCCCCAGTCGGTTTTTTCCACATCCACGTGGATTTGGTGGGTCCATTGCCCTATTCCAGGGGTTCCAGGGGTTATACTCATCTGCTGACGGTGGTGGATCGGTTTACACGTTTGCCGGAGGCGCTCCTATTGTCGGACACCTCGGCGGCCTCCTGTGCACGGGCCCTGGCGTTGCATTGGGTGGCCCGTTTCGGCGTACCGGCTATCATCACCACAGATCGGGGAGCCCAGTTCACCTCCTCCCTCTGGGCCTCGCTGGCACAGTTGTATGGGTCTCGTTTACAGCAGACCACCGCCTACCATCCCCAATCCAACGGGATGGTGGAGCGTTTCCATCGGCAGCTTAAGGCGTCCCTCTGTGCCTGACTGACCGGCCATGATTGGGCTGACCAGCTGTCTTGGGTCCTCCTCGGCATTCGTACGGCCCCAAAGGCCGAGCTAGGCACATCCTCGGCCGAGCTGGTCTACGGTTCGCCCCTGCGGGTGCCGGGTGACATTCTCCCTTCCGCCCCCGCCTTGCCGCCGCCCGTTACGTCGGTGTTGGGTTCCCTCCGGGCACGGGTAGGTTCTCTGGCTCCAGTCCCGACCTCCTGGCACGGAAGCACGGCAGTCCACGTCCCGTTGGACTTGCGGGACTGCGATTTCGTGTTCCTTTGGAAAGATTCCCACCGGCTCCTCTTCGGCCGGTTTATCAGGGCCCGTTTCAGGTACTGAAGAGAGGGGCTGTCACTTTCACCTTGCAGGTGGGTAATCGCCAGGAACTCGTTTCGGTATCCCGGCTCAAGCCGGCCCATTTGGACCAGGACCTCCCTGTGTCGGTGGCCCAGCCGCCGCGCAGGGGCTGGCCTATGGCCGCCCCCCTCGTTCCGCCAGCGGCGCCCTGTTTGCCACCCCTCAGCCCCCCGCCGCCTATGGTTGGGCCCGGGCCCCCGTTCCCGATCAAGCGCTCTCCGTCGCCTACGCCCTCCGCTTCCGTGGCCCCTCCATCGCCTCCGGCAGCGGCGACCTCCCCGCCTCCCGTCACATTGGCGGTATCGGGTTCCCCCCTCCGTACGCGTTCCGGGAGGGAGGTCCGGGCACCCGTGAGGTATGGTTTCGAGGGTTCTGGGGGGGGGGGTCATGTAGGGACATACGGATTAACGGGGGGGTCTCGAACGCTCGGTTGGGCTAACGGGTCACGTGGTGCGGGAGCGCGAGGTATAGTTGTGTCTGGCGCCAAACTGGAGAGATTAGATTAAATTATGTTAGCAGTTAAGTAGTGGTGTCCAAAGTAAGTGCGTTGCGCTTTGTTACGGTTTTTACTAAGAATAAAGTATTTTGATAATAACGCTCGTTTTTGGACTCACTACACACGCACACACATTTAAATGTGTCTAATTGTGCATTTTGTGTCTAATATTATCTAATCCTCTCTATTTTACAAGGGGAGAGAGAGTGTGGGAGAGAGGCAGATATACAATAATGTCCCTGCAATGCATGACATATTCCACTGACTTCTCATTGATGTTCAGAGAGACATGAGGGTGTGTCTACTCACATTCTACGATGAGGGTCATAGTCCCCTCCACTGTCCCGTGTTCATTCTCCGCCACACACTGATAGCACCCAGTGTCTTGCGGTGTCACCCGAAGGATTTTCAACCACAGCTCGTTGCTGGAATGTGTCATGTTCAGCGTGACACCGAGATGTCGCCACGTCAGGTTGGACACTGGGAAACTCTGGAAAGAGCAGAGGAACGCTGCAGAGATTCCTTCCTTTACACTGAACCTGGAATTCTTCACGTTGTCGGGGGAAGTGATGGAGAAATTCTGCGGCGCATCTAAAGACAAGTGAAGATTTAAATGTGAGCACCCACAGTTCACAGCAGGATTCCATGTGCCAACCCCCTGTGTGAAGTCTGCAAGCATTTCTATACATTGTTCCCATTAAGACAAGATGTCAATATTCATGATAGACATAAAATGCTGGAGTTACTCAGTGGGTCAGGCAGCATCTCTGGAGAAAAGGAATGGGTGACGTTTCGGGTCGAGACTCTTCTTCAGACTCATGTCAGGGGAGTGGATTGAACATAGAAGGAATGTCGTTGGAGACTGTAAGACTGGTGTGAGAACTGGGAATGAGAGGGGATGGAGAGAGAGGGAAAGCAAGGGCTATTAATGTTAGAGAAGCCAATGTTTACAACGCCGGAGTGTAAGCTACCCAAGCAAAATATGAGGTGCTGTTTCTCCAATTTGCGTTGGATCTCTCTCTGACAATGCAGGAGGCCCAGGACAGAAAGGTCAGATTGGGAATGGGAGTGGGAGTTAAAGTGCTGAGCGACCGGGAGATGAGGTAGGTCCAGGCGGACCGAGCAGAGGTGTTAAGCCAAACAATTGCCGGGCCTGCATTTGGTCTCGCCGATGTACAAGGTTTGACACCTGGAACAGTGGAAACAGTAGATGAGGTTGGAGGAGGTGTAAGTAAGTGAACCTCTACTTCACCTGAAAAGACAGTCGGGGTCCTTGGATGGAGTCGAGGGGGGAGGTCAAGGAACAGGTGTTGCATCTCCTGCAGTTGCAGTTGAAAGTACCTGGGGAGGGGGTGGTTTGGGTGGAAGGGTTAGATAGAGCTCTAGGGACTAGCGGAATCAAGGGATATGGGGAGAAGGCAGACAAGGGGTACAGATTGTGGATGATCAGCCATGATCACAATGAATGGCGGTGCTAGCTAGAAAGGCCAGATGGCCTCCTCCTGCACCTATTTTCTATGGTTCTATGTTTCTAATGTCAGACAGGCAACATACAGGTGGGGAACACAGGACTGTAGATGTGGGCAGCACGGTGGCGCAGCGGATAGAATTGCTGCTTCACAGCGCCAGAGACCCGGGTTCCATCCTGATCACCGGTGCCAGTCTGTACGGAGTTTGCAAGTTCTCCCCGTGACCTGCGCGGGTTTTCTCCGAGATCTTGAGGATGTGTGTGTGCGTGTGTGAGTGAGAGCGTGTTTGTGAGAGAATGTGTGTGTGTTTGAGTGAGTGTGAGTGTGTGTGTTTCGGTGAGTGTGTGTTTGAGAGAGTGGGAGTGTGTGTGTGTATGTGTTTGAGTGAGTGTGAGTGTGTGTGATTCGGTGAGTGTGTGTGTGAGTGTGTGAGAGAGGGTGAGAGTGTGTGTGTGTTTCGGTGAGTGTGTGTGTGAGAGAGGGTGAGAGTGTGTGTGTGTTTCGGTGAGTGTGTGTGTGAGAGATGGTGTTCGTGTGTGGGACAGAGAGACAAGGGCAGTCACGGTGGTGCAGCGGTAGAGTTGCTGCCTTACAGGAAAAGCCGTGCCGGAGACCCGGGTTCGATCCCGACTATGGGTGCTGTCAGTATGGAGTTTGTACATTCTCCCCGCAATCTGCGTGTGTTTTCTCCGAGATGTTTCCTCCCACACTCCAAAGACGTACAGGTTTGCAGGTTAATTGGCTTGGTGAATGTAAACATTGTCCCTAGTGTGTGGAGGATGGTGTTAGTGTGCAGGGATTACTGGTCGGTGTGGACCCTGTGGGCCAAAGGGCCTGTTTCTGCGCTGTATCTCTAAACTAAGAATGTGTGTGTGTGAGAGAGGGAGAGTGAGTGTGTGTGTGAGTGGATGTGTGCGAGTGAGTGTGTGTGTGAGAGAGTGTATGTGAGTGAGCGAGTGTATGTGTGAGAGTATGTGTGAGAGAGTATGTGTGTGTGTGTGTGTGAGAGAGAGAGTGTATGTGTGTGTGAGTGTGTCAGTGAGTGTGTGAGAGGGTATGTGTGAGAGAGCGAGTGAGAGTGTGTGGTGTGTTTGAGTGAGTGTGTGTGGGTGAGTGTGTGTGTGGGAGATGTTCATGTGTGAGACAGAGAATGTGTGTGTGTGTTTGAGTGAGTGTGAGAGGGTGAGTGTGTGTGTGAGAGAGTGTGTGTGTGTTTGAATGAGTGTGTGTGAGATGGTGTTCGTCTGTCAGACAGAGAGAATGTGTGTGTGAGAGAGAGGGTGAGTGAGTGTGTGAGAGAGGGAGAGTGAATGTGAATGAGAGTGAGTGTGTGCGTGTGTGTGAGAGTGAGTTAGTGTGAGAGAGAGGGAGAGTGAGTGAGTGTGTGTGTGTGAGAGTGAGTTAGTGTGTGAGAGAGAGAGAGTGGGTGAGTGAGAGAGAGGAAGAGTGAGTCTGTGTGTGTGTTAGTGTGAGAGTGAGTGAGTGAGTGTGTGTGTGTGTGAGAGGGAGAGAGAGGGAGTGAGTGAGTGTGTGTGTGAGAGAGGGAGAGTGAGTATGTGTGTGCGTGTGTGTGAGTGAGTGTGTGAGACAGAGGAAGAGTGAGTGAGTGTGTGAGTGTGTGTGATTGAGTGAGTGAGTGTGTGAGAGTGAGTGTGTGTGTGTGTGAGTGTGTGTGTGTGTGTGATTGAGTGAGTGAGTGTGTGAGAGTGAGTGTGTGAATGTGTGTGTGTGTGTGATTGAGTGAGTGAGTGTGTGAGAGTGAGTGTGTGTGTGTGTGTGTGTGTGTGTGTGTGTGTGTGTGATTGATTGATTGATTGATTGATTGATTGATTGATTGATTGATTGATTGATTGATTGAGTGAGTGAGTGAGTGAGTGTGAGTGAGTGAGTGAGTGAGTGAGTGAGTGAGTGAGTGAGTGAGTGAGTGAGTGAGTGAGTGAGTGAGTGAGTGAGTGAGTGAGTGAGTGAGTGAGTGAGTGAGTGAGTGTGTGTGTGTGTGTGTGTGTGTGTGTGTGTGTGTGTGTGTGTGTGTGTGTGTGTGTGTGTGTGTTCATGGCCCAATAATCTATCTGCCTTTATAGAGATGTGTTAGTGTGTGTGTACTCACATTCTACAGTGAGGGTCACATCCCTCTCTGCTGTCCCGTGTTCATTCTGCGCCACACACTGATAGACCCCAGCATCCCTCAGCATCAGCTGAGGGAACTCCATCCACAGCTCGTTGCTGGAAGGTGCTGTGTTCAGCGTGACACCGAGATGTCCCCACGTCAGGTTGGACGGTGGGAAACTGTGGACGGAGCAGAGGATCGCTGCAGTGTTTCCTTCTTTTACACTGACCCAGGAACTGTTCACATTGTGGGGGGAAGTGATGGAGAGATTCTGGGGGGCATCTGCAAACAGATAAAATTTAGCAACCAGTTTCACGGCACTTTCAATGATCCTTGGATTATAAAAGACTTTAGACTTTAGAGATACAGCGCGGAAATGGGCCCTTCGGCCCACCAAGACCACACCGACCAGCGATCACCTGTTCACACACTAGTTCTGTGTTTAGTTGAGAGAAACAGTGCAGAAACAAGCCCTTCGGCCCACCAAGTCCACGCCGACCAGCGATCACCTGTTCACACACTAGTTCTATCTTTAATGTACTGTCTGTACTAGTTCTATCTGTAATGCTACGGTGGTTATGGGAGATTTCAACATGCAGGTAGACTGGGAGAATTTGGTTGGTACTGGACCCCCGGAAAGGCAGTTTGTGGAGTGCCTCCGAGATGGATTCTTAGAACAGCGGTTACTGGAGCCGACCAGGGTGAAAGCAATTCTGGATTTAGTGTTGTGTAATGAACCTGATCTGATAAGGGAACTCGAGGTAAACGAGCCATTAGGAGGCAGTGATCATAATATGATGTTTTAATCTACAAATTGAGAGGGAGAAGGGAAAATCAGAAGTGTCAGTATTACAGTATAGCAAAGTGGATTATAAAGGCATGAGGCAGGAGATGGCCAGATTTGACTGGAAGGAGGCCCTAGCAGGGAAGATGGTGGAACAGCAATGGCAGGTATTCCTGGGAATAATGCTGAAGTTGCAGGATCAATTCATCCCAAAGAGGAGGAAAGGTTCTAAGGGGAGTAAGAGGCACCCGTGGCTGACAAGGGAAATCAAGGACAGCATAAAAATAAAAGAGAAGAAGTACAACAAAGCAAAGAAGAGTGGGAAGCCAGAGGATTGGGCCTCTTTTAAAGAGCAACAGAAGATAACTAAACAGGCAATACGGGGAGAAAATATGAGGTGCGAATGTAAGCTAGCCAATAATAGAAAGGAAAATAGTAAAAGCTTCTTTACGTATGTAAGAGGAAAAAAAATAGTTAAGACAAATGTAGGTCACTTGAAGACAGAAGGAGGGGAATTTATTATGGGGAACAAAGAATTGGCAGACGAGTTGAACCGGTACTTTAAATCTGTCTTCACGAAGGAAGATACAAGCAATCTCCCAGATGTTCTAGTGGCCAGAGATCCTAGTGTGACGGAGGAACTGAAGGAAATTCACACTAGGCAGGAAATTATGTTGGGTAGACTGATTGGACTGAAGGCTGATAAATCTCCAGGGCCTGATGGTCTGCATCACAAGGTACTTAAGGAGGTGGCTCTAGAAATTGTGGACGCATTGGTGATCATTTTCCAATGTTCTATATATTCGGGATCAGTTCCTGTGGATTGGAGGGTAGCTAATGTTATCCCACTTTGTAAGAAAGGAGGGAGAGAGAAAACAGGAAATTATAGACCAGTTAGTCTGACATCGGTGGTGGGGAAGATGCTGGAGTCAATTATAAAAGACAAAATTTCGGAGCATTTGGGCAGCAGTAACAGGATCGTTCCGAGTCAACATGGATTTACGAAGGGGAAATCATGCTTGACTAATGTTCTGGAATTTTTTGAGGATGTAACTAGGGCAATGGACGGGGAGAGCCGGTGGATGTGGTGTACCTTGACTTTCAGAAAGCCTTCGACAAGGTCCCACATAGGAGATTAGTGGGCAAAATTAGAGCACAAGGTATTGGGGGTAGGTTACTGACATGCACAGAACATTAGTTGGCAGACAGAAAACAAAGAGTGGGGATAAATGGGTCCCTTTCAGAATGCCAGGCAGTGACTAGTGGGGTACCGCAAGTATACCAAAGGTATGCTTGCCTTTATAAATCAGAGCATCGAGTATAGAAGTTGGGATGTGATGTTGAAATTGTACAGGGCATTGGTGAGGCCGAATCTGGAGTATGGTGTGCAGTTCTGGTCGCCAAATTATAGGAAAGATGTCGACAAAATGGAGAGGGTACAGAGGAGATTTACTAGAATGTTGCCTGGGTTTCAGCACTTAAGCTACAGAGAGAGGTTGAACAGGTTGGGTCTTTATTCTTTGGAGCGTAGAAGGTTGAGGGGGGACTTGATAGAGGTTTTTAAAATTTTGAGAGGAACGGACAGAGTTGACGTGGGTAGGCTTTTCCCTTTGAGAGTGGGGAAGATTCCAACAAGGGGACATAGCTTCAGAATTGAGGAACAAAAGTTTAGGGGTAACATGAGGGGTAACTTCTTTACTCAGAGGGTGGTGGCTGTATGGAATGGGCTTCCGGTGGAAGTGGTGGAGGCTGGCTCGATTTTATTATTTAAGAGTAAATTGGATAGGTATATGGATAAGAGGGGATTAGAGGGTTATGGTCTGAGTGCAGGTAGATGAGACTAGGTCAGGGAGAATGGTCGGCGTGGACTGGTAGGGCCGAACGGGCCTGTTTCCGTGCTGTAGTTGTTATATGGTTATATGGTTATATGGCTCGGTGCTAGGACCGCAGCAGTTTACAATATACATTAATGAAGGGAGTAAAATCCACTACACATTAATTGGATGAAGGGAGTAAAAGTAACATTAGCAAATTTGCAGATGTCACAAAGCTAGGTGGCAGTGTGAACTGTGAGGAAGCTGCTATGAAGTTGCAGGGTGACTTGGACAGGTTGTGTGAGTGGGCGGATGCATAGCAGATGCAGTTTAATGTGGGTAAATGTGAGGATATCCACTTTGGTGGTAAGAATAGGAAGGCAGATTATTATCTGAATGGTGTCAAGTTCGGAAAAGGAAACGTACAACGAGATCTGGGTGTCCTAGTGCATCAGTCACTGAAAGGAAGCATGCAGGTACAGCAGGCAGTGAAGAAAGCCAATGGCATGTTGGCCTTCATAACAAGAGGAGTTGCTTATAGGAGCAAAGATGTCCTTCTGCGGTTGTACAGGGCCCTGGTGAGACTGCACCTGGAATACTGTGTGCAGTTTTGATCTCCAAATTTAAGGAAGGATATTCTTGCTATTGAGGGCGTGCAGCATAGGTTTACTAGGTTAATTGCCGGAATGGCGGGGCTGTCGTATGTTGAAAGACTGGAGCGACTAAGCTTGTATACACTGGAATTTAGAAGGGTGAGAGGGGACCTTATTGAAATATATAAGATTATTAAGGGGTTAGACACGTCAGAGGCAGGAAACATGTTCCCAATGTTGGGGAAGTCCAGAACCAGGGGCCATAGTTTAAGAATAAGGGGTAGGCCATTTAGAACGGAGATGAGGAAGAACTTTTTCAGTCAGAGAGTTGTAAATCTGTGGAATTCTCTGCCTCAGAAGGCAGTGGAGACCAATTCTCTGAATGCTTTCAAGATAGAGCTAGATAGAGCTCTTAAGGATAGCGGAGTCAGGGGGTATGGGGAGAAGGCAGGAACGGGGTACTGATTGCGAATGATCAGCCATGATCACATTGAATGGCGGTGCTGGCTCGAAGGGCCGAATGGCCTCCTCCTGCACCTATTGTCTATTGTCTATTTAAAGAAATGAGAGCTATAGACGATGATGGTGTGGAGAGATGCAAAACAAAGAATTAAAGATATGTAAAAAATTAACGATGATAAAATAAACTGCCCATTGTTTGCTGTTTGTTGGGTGACAACGAGAGGCTGGTGCGACTTGGGTGGGGGAGGGATGGAGAGGAAGGGGAAGCAAGGGTCCATACCATTGGGCTGTAAACTGCCCAAGCCAAATATGAGATGCTGTTCCTCCAATTTCCATTGAGCCTCACTCTGACAATGGAGGAGACCTCGAACAGAAAGGTCAGTGCGGGAATGGGAAGGGAATTAAAGTGTTTGGCAACCGGGAGATCGGGAGATCAGGTACATCTCTCTACATCATCGTCTATATCTCTCCTTTCCCGTTCCCATGACTTTCAGTCTGAAGAAGGCTCTCGACAAAACGTCACCCATTCCTTCTCTCCAGACAGGGTGCCTGTCCTGCTGAATTACTCCAGCATTTTGTGTTAATTTGATCAGTACGGGTGTTAGAGGTTATGGGGAGAAGGCAGGAGAAAGGGATTAGGAGAGAGAGATAGTTCAGCCGTGATTGAATGGCGGAGTAGACTTTAGATTTTTAGTTTAGTTTTGAGATACAGCGCGGAAACAGGCCCTTCAGCCCATCGAGGTCGTGCCGACCAGTGATACCTGCATATTAACACTATCCTACACACACTAAGGACAATTTTTACATTTACCAAGCCAATTAACCTACAAACCTGTACATCTTTGGAGTGTGGGAGGAAGCCGATGATTTTGGAGAAAACCCACGCCGGTCACGAGAGGAACGTACAAACTCCGGACAGACAGCACCCGTGGTCGGGATCAAACCCGGGTCTCCGACGCTGCATTCACTGTAAGGCAGCAACTCTACCGCTGCGCCACCCACTAATGACTTGATGGGCCGAACGGCCTAATTCTGCTCCTATCTCAGAAATAGTGGATGCATTAGTGATAATTTTTCAAAACTCTTTAGATTCTGGAGTAGTTCCTGAGGACTGGAGGGTAGCTAATGTAACCCCACTTTTTAAAAAGGGAGGGAGGGAGAGAGAAAACGGGGAATTATAGACCAGTTAGCCTAACATCGGTAGTGGGGAAAATGCTAGAGTCAGTTATTAAAGATGTGATAGCATTACATTTGGAAAGTGGTGAAATCATCGGACAAAGTCAGCATGGATTTACCAAAGGCAAATCATGTCTGACGAATCTTATATAATTTTTCGAGGATGTAACTAGTAGAGTGGATAAGGGAGAACCAGTCGATGTGTTATATCTGGACTTTCAGAATGCCTTCGACAAGGTCCCACATAGGAGATTGGTGTACAAACTTAAAGCACACGGTATTGAGGGTTCAGTGTTGAGGTGGATAGAAAATTGGTTGGCGGACAGGAAGCAAAGAATAGGAATAAACGGGTCCTTTTCGGAATGGCAGGCAGTGACTAGTGGGGTACCGCAAGGCTAAGTGCTGGGATCCCAGTTATTTACAGTGTATATTAATGATTTGGACGAGGGAATTGAATGCAACATCTCTAAGTTTGCGGATGACACGAAGCTGGGTGGCAGTGTTAGCTGCGAGGAGGATGCTAGGAGGCTGCAGAGTGACTTGGATAGATTAGGCGAGTGGGCAAATGCATGGCAGATGCAATATAATGTGGATCAATGTGAGGTTATCCACTTTGGCGGCAAGAACAGGAAAGCAGAGTATTACCTGAATGGTGACCGATTGGGAGAAGGGGAGATGCAACGTGACCTGGGTGTCATGGTGCACCAGTCATTGAAAGCAAGCATGCAGGTGCAGCAGGCAGTGAAGAAAGCGAATGGTATGTTGGCATTCATAGCAAGAGGATTTGAGTTTAGGAGCAGGGAGGTACATGGCCTTGGTGAGACCGCACCTGGAGTACTGTGTGCAGTTTTGGTCTCCTAACCTGAGGAAAGACGTTCTTGCCTTAGAGGGAGTACAAAGAAGGTTCACCAGATTGATCCCTGGGATGGCGGGGCTTACATATGAGGAAAGACTAGATAGACTGGGCTTGTACTCGCAGGAATTTAGAAGACTGAGGGGGGATCTTATAGAAACATATAAAATTCTTAAGGGGTTGGAGAGGCTAGATGTGGGAAGATTGTTCCCGATGTTGGGGGAGTCCAGAACCAGGGGTCACAGCTTAAGGATAAGGGGGAAGTCTTTTAGGACCGAGATGAGAAAACATTTCTTCACACAGAGAGTGGCGAGTCTGTGGAATTCTCTGCCACAGAAGGTAGTTGAGGCCAGTTCATTGGCTATATTTAAGAGGGAGTTAGATGTGGTCCTTTTTGCTAAAGGGATCAGGGGGTATGAAGAGAAGGCAGGTACAGGCTACTGAGCTGAATGATCAGCCATGATCATATTGAATGACGGTGCAGGCTCGAAGGGCCGAATGGCCTACTCCTGCACCTATTTTCTATGTTTCTATGTTTCTATCTCCTATCACCTTATGTACCAGCACTGCGAATAGATGAATGCCGTTCCTGCACAATAAACGATCTCCGTACTTACATTGCACCATCAGTGTGAGTTTCTCCTCAGATGAGACAGTTGGGTATCTGACTCTGCAGGTGTAGTTTTGCCCATGATGTTTGAGCGCTGGGGTCATGGACAGAACAGAAGTATATGTCAGCGTGTCACCCCGCTGAGTTACGCTGTGTGAGGCTGACGGTGGTTGATCAGTGGGGGTGTCCCAGGTTAAGGTGGGTGCTGTTCCATTACACGTGGTGTTGAAGGAGCAGGTCACGTTCACAGGCTGACCTGCCACCATTTCAGCAGGGAATATCGTGGGTTTATCTGTGAAATCTAACACACAGAGAAACAGATACTTTTAGTTAAATCATCATAATCATATTCATACTTTATTAGCCAAGTATGTTTTACAACATACGAGGAATATCACTTGTCATACAGTCACACCAATAAAAAGCAACAGACACACAAAATACATTTTAACATGAACATCCACCACAGTGAATCCTCCACATTCCTCACTGTGATGGAAAGTGAAAAAAAGTTCAATCTCTTCCCTTCTTTGTCCTCCTGCAGTCGGGGGCCTCAAACCCTCCGTTGACGGGACGATCTTGGCTCCTGTAACTGGCGGTGAGCCTTCCTCGTTTGGGCGATCAACCTCCTGCATCGGGGTGGAATCTCAGCCCCCCCCACGCCGGGCGACCTACACCGGATCAGGGTTTGTCGAACCTCGTGCAGCTTGGAGCTTCCCGACATCAGTCTCAACCCGAGACTGCGAGCTCCCTAATGTTAAAGTCCGCAGGCCACGGTTGGAGCACTGATCCGGGGCAAGGGATCACACACTCCGATGGTAAGTCCACGACCCCGCGGTGGGGCTCAAAGTGAGTCCCAGGCAAGGCCGCCAGCTCCACGATGTTAGGCCGCAAAGTGACCGGAGATACGATCCGGAAAGCATTCGCATCTCCGGCAAGGTAACAGATGGGAAAAAAAGGTTCCCCCGACCCCCACCCCCACATAAAACAAACCAGAGAACATTAACACATACTCTTCAAACACACCAAAAATAACAACAAAAATATGAAAAAGACAGACTGTAGGCGAGGCTGCCATCGCAGCACCACCCAGTGGTTAAAAGTTCACTGGATGCATCTGTTCTCATCAAAATCCCAGTCCAACACGAGTAAGGTTATTTTTGCAAGGAATAGAAGTGTGAAAACGCACACCTCCAGATTCAGGGACAGTTTCTTCCCAGCTGTTATCAGGCAATTGAACCATCCTACCACCACCAGTGGGCAGTCTTAAACTACTATCTACCTCATTAGTGACCCTCTGACTATCCTTGATTGGGCTTTGCAGGGCTAAACCTTGCACTGAACGTTATTCCCTTATCATGCAGGTGCACTGTAAATGGCTCGATTGTAACCATGTATTGTCTTTCCGCTGACTGGCTGGCACACAACAAAAGCTTTTCTCTGTACCTCGGTACACATGCCAATAAAATAAACTAAACCAACTAAGGATGATCCCTGAACAAGGACGTACAATGGTCAGGGGTGGTTGAAAAGGTCGGGGATCACTGACCTTTGATCAGGTAGACGAGGACACAGTTCCCAATTAAGGGCAGTGAGGATAAGGCAGGCATTGTTTACTTTAGTTCAGGCTGCGTGAAGTGTAGATGGAGTCGATGTTAGGTGCATATAGGGGCAATGCAAACCTGATAATAACAGTGCAAAAACTGGAGGTGTCACGATGATCCAGATATGAACCAGGAGGATTCTGGTGCTGTGGTGTGTGTGTGTGAACAGGGAATGTTTACAATCCATGTTTCTCCCCACTCACTGCTGAACATCTGTTGTTTCAGTTGAGTTCATTGTCACATGTACCGAGGTACAGTGAAAGGCTTTTGTTCCATGCTATGTACTAGGGCTCCTCTATTGTCAGAGTGAGGCTACACGCAAATTAGAGGAACGGCATCTCATATTTGGTTTGGGCAGCTCACAGCCCAGTGGTATGAACATTGATTTCTCTCACTTCAGGTAGCCCCGGCATTCCCTCTCTCTCCATCCCTCCCCCACCCAAGTCGCAACAGCTTCTTGTTTTCACCCAACAAACAACTAACAATGGCCTGTTTCCTTTATCATTGATTATTTTTAAAATATCTTTCATTCATTGTTCTTTATCTCTCCACATCATCGTCTATATATCTCTCGTTTCCCTTATCTTTAACCAGTCTGAAGAATGGTCTCAACCTGACATGGCACCCATTCCTTCTCTCCAGAGAAGCTGCCTGTCCCGCTGAGTTACTCCAGCTTTTTGTGTCTATCAGTGGAAAGACCATACATGATTACAATCGAGCCATTTGCAGTGTATAGATACGTAACAAGGGAATAACGTTTAGTACAAGTTAAAGCCAGCAAAGATACGATAGAACTTTATTTATCCCGGAGGGAAATGGGTCTGTCACCAGTCAAAAGACACAATGACAAGGCATTGAAAATGTCATGTGCAATATAATAATAATGAAATTAAAGTGACCAGTTATTGCACAGCACACATGTAATATTGCACAAACATGAAATTAAAATGTCGAGTGGAAATGAGTAAAATGTAAAAGTCCAGGATACGGGATGTGCTAAGATTGGAGGGGGAGTCAGTCTACCCCACGACAGAAAGGGCAGGAGCTTTACAGTCCGATCAAGGCTCGTCCGAGGGTCACTAGTGAGGATGACGGTAGTTCAGCACTGATCTCTGGTTGTGGTGGGATGGTTCAGTTGCCGGTAACAGCTGGGAAGGAACTGTTGAGCGAATGAGTGAATAATACGGAGCACTTACCAATAACATGGAGCTGTGTTGCAGGGTAGGTGTACTTTTCTCCCCCTTCGAATTCAACTCTGAAACGATAAGGACCGGCATCTAGCAGCGTGACGTTGTCTATAACCAGGGAACAGTTGCCGTCACTCAGGACTCCTGACAGCCGGGTCCGATGCTGAAACTTTGTTGATACTTGACTGGGATCCACGGAGTGGAAGGCTACAGACTTAGAGTTCATATAATCACTGTTATACCAGATTTCAGTCCGTAGTTTATCCTTCTGACCCACCGGGTACCAGTAGCGACACGGAATCCGTGCACACAAACCATTCTGCGCTGTCACTGCTGGTGGAATGTCCGCACCCCACTGTCCCGACATCACGGCTGGTGGAGAGAAGGAACAATCTTTAGCAGTCAACACCTTGTGGGATCACTGGACTCACTTTAGTTGGGTTCAGAGATACAGCGTGGAAACAGGCCATTCGGCCCATCGGGTCCGCGCCGACCAGCGATCCCCGCACACTAATACTATCCTATTGGATATATATAATCTAATCTTACTAAAACTCTCACTTGTATGTATATTTGTAACAGTGATTTCGGCTGATATCTGCAAAACGGTGAGGCGTAGCGCCACAATTTTTGCACCGCCTTAATCACACCGCTGGACGCTTGCCGAAAATGATATTTGTATTTAATTCGGCCGTATAGTTTTTAAGTTACAGAGGTTTAAAAGTCACAAAAAAAAACTCTCATTTTTTCGGCTGATTTCCGGCAAAAAGGGTGAACCGTAGCGGCACGATTTTTGAACCGCCTTAATCACGACGCTGAACGCTGCTGGAAAATGATGTTTTTATTTGATTCGGTCGTATATTTGTAAAGTTATGGAGGTTTTAGTTTTTTTTTAAAAATCCAGCCGTTTTTTCCATGGCCTTCAGCGTGTGACGTCAAAATGCCCACGTGACAAGAAGGCTTTCAGCGTGGGGCTGCTGTGCGTCTGTGCTTATGGGCTCCCCGCTCCCCTCTCCTCTCTCCCCTCTCCTCTCTCCCACACCCGGGACACCCGGGACACCCGGGACATCCTCTCCCCGCTATCCCCCCCCCGGACCTTTCACTGATGCGCTCCCCACCCCCCCCCCGGACCTTTCACTGATGCGCTCCCCACCCCCCCCCCCCGGACCTTTCACTGATGCGCTCCCCCCCCCCCCCCCCCGGACCTTTCACTGATGCGCTCCCCCCCCCCCCCCCCCGGACCTTTCACTGATGCGCTCCCCACCCCCCCCCCCCCGGACCTTTCACTGATGCGCCCCCCCCCCCCCCCGGACCTTTCACTGATGCGCTCCCCAACCCCCCCCCCCCCCCCCGGACCTTTCACTGATGCGCTCCCCCCCCCCCCCCGGACCTTTCACTGATGCGCTCCCCCCCCCCCCCCCCCGGACCTTTCACTGATGCGCTCCCCACCCCCCCCCCCCCGGACCTTTCACTGATGCGCTCCCCACCCCCCCCCCCCCCGGACCTTTCACTGATGCGCTCCCCACCCCCCCCCCCGGACCTTTCACTGATGCGCTCCCCCCACCCCCCCCCCGGACCTTTCACTGATGCGCTCCCCCCCCCCCCCCCCCCGGACCTTTCACTGATGCGCTCCCCACCCCCCCCTCCCCCCCCCGGACCTGTTGGTGCTGGGGGCAAGAGAGAGTAGCGGAAAGGGGTGTGCTGGGGAAAGGGGGGAGAGTAAGAGTGTGTCTGGGGGAGAGAGAATGGTGGCGGGGTCTGAGAATGGGGACTGGGGAGGGGGACAACAGGGGTCGTCCGGAGGGGGCTTGGTGGTGGGGGAGATAGGGGTACTGGGAAAAGGGGAGGTCGTGGGGAAAGGGGGGTGTGGGGAGAGTAAGATTGGGGTTGGGGGAGGAGAGAATGGGGGGAGGAGAAAATGGGGGGTGTGGGGACGGGCCCAACGGGCCCTCTTTGCTAGTATATATATATTTGTGTAAGAAACAGAATGATTCAACCACCAGAGACAGGATGATTAATACCTAAAGGAATGTAGAAGGGGGGGGGGGGGGGGGGGGGGGGGAACTGAGGGTTTGTGAGAGATAGGAGGATTAAACCCAGAGACAGGATGATAAAAATTTAACACTGCCTTTGTTAAGACACTGAGGGAATGTTTGTGGACAGAGATAAGATACACAATCAGCTACAATCTTAAGAAGGTGTCAACAAGGCAGGAAAGGGTTAAAATGAGTCATGAAGATAGCTACTGCGCTTGCTCAATGAAGCAAATGAATATTGCAAACACGCCCCTGATCCTGAAACTGCTAATTAACATTTACATGCGATGTATGATCTGGGAGTTACCCATGGGCGGTACAGAAGATTGTGCACCTCAGCGCTCTGATTGGAAGGAGCCCGAAGGGGAGGGGGATCCAACGAAGGGGAGAGAAATTCAAATAAGTTGTATTGTATAAAGAGAAGGCACTGTCTTTGTCTCGGTGTGTGTCGATTTGGAGAGGCACCCGGCTCTGCAGACTCGTAATAAATAGTTCTTGTTTCAACGACTTTGTCTCTGGCATCGTGATTGTGAGCACCAAAGTTACATCTCACATTTGTAAATAGGATATAGGATATATGTTCTATATAGGATACCCACTAGGGCCAATTTTAACATTTAACAAGCCAATTAACCTAAAAAACCTGTACGTCTTTGGAGTGTGGGAGGAAACTGAGGAGCTCGGAGAAAACGCACGCAGGGCACGGGGAGAACGTACAAACTCCGGACAGACCAACACCCGTAGTCAGGATGGGCCCCGGGTCTCCGGCGCTGCAAGCGCTGTAAGGCAGCAACTCTACCGCTGCGCCGCCGTGACACTTTTCATGCCTTTTATCCTGCGCTGTGGATATGGTGTGTCCAGCGCTCCCTCCTCACCGCCCGTCCCACAGCACGGCGCTCCCTCCTCAACCCCCCGCCCCTCCCGCAGAGCAGCACTCCCTCCTCACCCCCCCCCCACAGCACGGTGCTCCCTCCTCACCCCCCCTTCCCAGCGCTCCCTCATCACCGCCCCCCCCACAGCGCGGCGCTCCCTCCTCACCGCCCCCCCCCACAGCGCTCCCTCATCACCGCCCCCCCCACAGCGCGGCGCTCCCTCCTCACCGCCCCCCCACAGCGCAGCGCTCCCTCCTCACCGTCCCCCTCCCACAGCGCTCCCTCCTCACCGCCACCCCCACAGCGCTCCCTCCTCACCGCCCCCCCCACAGCGCTCCCTCCTCACCCCCCCACAGCACGGCTCTCCCTCCTCACCCCCCCCCCCACAGCACGGCTCTCCCTCCTCACCCCCCCCACAGCACGGCGCTCCCTCCTCACCCCCCCCCACAGTGCGGCGCTCCCCCCTCACCGCCCCCCCCACAGCGCTCCCTCCTGACCGCCCCCCCCCCACAGCGCTCCCTCCTCACCGCCCCTCCCCCCACAGCGCGGCGCTCCCTCCTCACTGCCCCCCCCCCACAGCACAGCGCACCCTCCTCACTGCCCCCCCCCACAGCACAGCACACCCTCCTCACCGCCCCCCCCCCCACAGCGCTCCCTCCTCACCGCCCCCCCCCCACAGCGCTCCCTCCTCACCGCCCCCCCACAGCGCGGCGCTCCCTCCTCACCGCCCTCCCACAGCACGGCGCTCCCTCCTCATCGCTCCTCCCACAGCACGGCGCTCCCTCCTCACCCACCCCCCCCCCTACAGCACGGCTCTCCCTCCTCACCCCCCCCCCCCTACAGCACGGCTCTCCCTCCTCACCCCCCCCCCCTACAGCACGGCGCTCCCTCCTCACCCCCCCCCCCTACAGCACGGCTCTCCCTCCTCACCCCCCCCCCTACAGCACGGCGCTCCCTCCTCACCCCCCCCCCCAGCACGGCTCTCCCTCATTTGCTACACAATATTCCATCTGCCACTTCTCTGCCCACTCTCCCAACCTGTCCAAATCCTTCTGCAGACTCCCTGCGTTCTCTACACTACCTGCCCCTACACCAATTTTCGTATCATCCGCAAACTTGGCCACAAATCCTTCAATCCCCTCGTCCAACTCATTAATATACAACGTGAAGAGTAGTGGTGTGTCGGAAGGAACTGCAGATGCTGGTCTAAACCAAAGATAGACACAAAAGTCAGCGGGTCAGGCAGCATCTCTGGAGAGAAGGAATGGGTGATGTTTTGGGTCGAGACCTTTCTTCAGTCTGAGAGGCACAGGAAAGGGAAATGAGAGATATAGACGATGATGTAGAGAAACACAGAACAAAGAATGAAAGATATGTAAAAATGTAACAATGATAAAGAAAACAGGCCATTGTTCACTCTTTGCTGAGTGAAAATGAGAAGCTGGTGCGACTTGGGTAGGGGAGAGATAGAGAGAGGGGGAATGCAGGGGTTACTTAAGTTAGAGAAATCAATATTCATACCGAAGGTAGACACAAAATGCTGGAGGAACTCAGCGGGACAGGCAGCATCTCTGGAGAGAAGGAACGGGTGACGTTTCGGGTCGAGACTCTTCTACCGTCTGAAGAAGGGTCTCGACCCGAAACGTCACCCTTTTCTTCTCTCCAGAGATGCTGCCTGTCCCGCTGAGTTACTCCAGTGTTTTGTGTCTACCTTCGATTTAAACCAGCATCTGCAGTTCTTTCCTACTGAATATTCATACCACTGGGTTGTAAGCTGCCCAAGCGAAAAGTGAGATGCTGTTCCTCCAATTTGCGCTGGGCCTCACTCTGACAGTGGAGGAATCCCAGGACAGAAAGGTCAGTGTGGGAATAGGAGGGGGAGTTAAAGTGTTTGGCAACTGGGAGATTAGGTAGGTCCAGGTGGACTGAGCGAAGGTGTTTAGCCAAACGATTGTAGCGATCCCAGCACCGAACCTTGTGGAACTGCGTTAGTCACCAACCAGTAAAAGCCCCCTCGCCAGAAAACACTTCTGAGTTGCTGCTGATGGTACCTTGGAGAAGGGACAGGAGGAAGAACGATCTCCCGATCATTGTCCGATCTCAGATATCCCGTCACTGTCCCGATGTCCCGGTCTGGAAGAGAAAATAATTGCAGTAAAACTCCAGCGAACAATCTATCTATCTATACATCTATCTATCTATATACTAAAACTCTCGTTTGTTTGTTTGTTTGTTCCTGAACTGCCAAAACGGTACATGATAGTGCAACAATTTTAGGCCCATCTTACTCGCCGTCGTCCCTTTTTGGGCAAATAGAAGATGTTTCATTGAAATCGGTGTTATATTTTTAAAGTTATTCACATTGTAAAGTTTAAATCTATCTCCTAGGGAGGGAGGGGGAAAGAGGGGCGAGGAGTGAGGATAAGGGGGTTGAGGCGAATGGAGTGGGGGTCAGTGGAAGGAGAAGGAGGAGTGTGAGGGGTGGGGGAGGGAGGTGAAGGGAGTGGGGGAGGGGGACGGGAGAGGGTAGGAGGGGCGAGGGGGAGAGGGTGAGAGGGGAGGGGGAGCGGTGTGGAGGAGGTGGGGGAAGAGAGAGTGATACAGGAGAGGTTTTGGGCCCAACGGGTCTACTTGCTCTAGTATATTACTAAAACTCATCTTGTTTGTTTGTCCATACGTAGCCAAAATGCAGCTAAAACGGTACATGGTGGCGCAACAATTTTAGGCCCAACTTACTCACCTTTGGCCTATGGTTCAAATGGTTGTTATATTTTAAAAGTTATTCACTTTTTAAACTTTAACATATCACTTTTGAAACTTTAATAAATATGATTGGCTCTACCACCTCCCCCCATGTGGGGTCCAGCACATCCTGATTGGCTACCTGCATGTTTGACGTCACAATGGAAACCCAACGGATCCGCACGTGTGCAGTTGGGGCCCGTTGGTCTAATACTTACACAAGATGGCCGCCGGATCCGCGCCTGCGCAGTTGGGGCCCGTTGATCTAATACTTACACAAGATGGCCGCCGGATCCGCGCGTGTGCAGTTGGGGCCCGTTGATCTAATACTTACACAAGATGGCCGCCTGATCCGCGCGTGTGCAGTTGGGGCCCGTTGATCTAATACTTACACAAGATGGCCGCCGGATCCGCGCGTGTGCAGTTGGGGCCCGTTGATCTAATACTTACGCAAGATGGCCGCTGGATCCGCGCGTGTGCAGTTGGGGCCCGTTGATCTAATACTTACACAAGATGGCCGCCGGATCCGCGCGTGTGCAGTTGGGGCCCGTTGATCTAATACTTACGCAAGATGGCCAATGGTGAGTAAGTTGGGCCTAAAATTGTTGCGCCACCACGTACAATAGCAACATTTAGTTTAGTTTAATTCAGTTAAGAGATACTGCGTGAAAACAGGCCCTTCGGCCCATCGAGTCCATGGCGACCAGCGACCACCCATTCACCCACTAGTTCTACGTTTAGTATAGAGATACAGCGCGGAAACAAGCCCTTCGGCCCACCGAGTCCACGCTGACCATCGATCTCCTGTTCACACACCAGTTCTATGTATAGTTTGGTGATGCAGCGTGGAAACAGGACCTTCACGGGGAGAACGTACAAACTCTGTACAAACAACTCCTGTAGTCAGGATCGAACCGGGTCTCTGGCGCTGTGAAGCAGCAACTTTACCGCTGCGCCACCGTGCCGCCCTTTAAAAGACACTTGCGCAGGTACGTGGAGAGGAAAAGTTTAGTGTGATACGGGCCAAATGCAGGAAAATGGGACGAGTTTGGATGGGGTATCTTGGACAGCATGGACGAGATGGGCCGAAAGGCCTGTTTCCCTGCTATATGACCCTATGAAGTTGCAGAAATTCCTCCCCCTCTCACCAGAAAACATTGTGAAGAGTTTTAGGCCCCATATCTGAGGGAGGACGTGTTGGCGTTGGACAGGGTCCAGAGAAGGTTCACGAGAACGATCCCAAGGAACAAGTGGGTTCACGTACGATGAGCGTTTCACGGCACTGGGCCTCCACTCGCTGGAGTTGAGAAGGATGAGAGGGAACCTCATTGAAACATATAGAATAGTGAAAGTCCTGGATAGAATGGATGTGGAGAGGATGTTTCCACGAGTGGGAGAGGTCAGAGCCTCAGAATTAAAGGCCGTTACTTTCAGGAAGGAGATGCAGGAATTTCTTCAGTCAGAGGGTGGTGAATCTGTGTAATTCTTTGCCACGGAAGGTTGTGGAGGCCAAGTCAGTGGATAATTTTAGTGGGAGAGTCTCAGACCAGAGGGAACTGCCTGCGAATAAAAGGATGTACCTTTAGGAAGGAGTGGGCAGATGCATGGCAGATGCAGTTTAATGTGGATAAATGTGAGGTTATCCACTTTGGTGGTAAGAACAGGAAGGCAGATTATTATCCGAACAGTGTCAAGTTAGGAAAAGGGGAAGTACAAAGAGATCTGGGTGTCCTTGTTCATCAGTCACTGAAAGTAAGCATGACTGCAGACAGTGAAGTGAACTAATGGCATGTTGGCCTTTATGACAAGAGGCGTTGAGTATAGGAGCAAAGAGGTCCTGCAGTTGTACAGGGCCCTGGTGAGACCGCACCTGGAGTACTGTGTGCAGTTTGGGTCTCCAAATTTGAGGAAGGATATTCTTGCTAGTGAGGGCGTGCAGCGTAGGTTTACGAGGTTAATTCCCGG
The DNA here is from genome assembly GCF_053455715.1 of Rhinoraja longicauda. NCBI lineage: Eukaryota > Metazoa > Chordata > Chondrichthyes > Rajiformes > Arhynchobatidae > Rhinoraja > Rhinoraja longicauda. The sequence continues at coordinate 2,375,843 of NC_135991.1, forward strand.
AATGGCGGGACTGTCGTATGTTGAAAGACTGGAACGACTAGGCCTGTATACACTGGAATTTAGAAGGATGAGAGGGGATCGTATTGAAACATATAAGATTATTAAGGGATTGGACACGCTAAAGGCTGGAAACATGTTCCCAATGTTGGGGGAGACCAGAACCAAGGGGCCACAGCTTAAGAATAAGTGGTAGGCCATTTAGAACAGAAATCAGGAACAACCTTTTCACTCAGAGAGTTGTAAATCTGTGGAATTCTCTGCCTCAGAAGGCAGTGGAGGCCAATTCTCTGGATGTTTTCAAGAGCTCTTAATGAAAGCAGAGTCAGGGGGTGTGGGGAGAAGGCAGGATTGTGGATGATCAGCATTGATCACATTGAATGGTGGTGCTGGCTCGAAAGGCTGAATGGCCTACTCCTGCACCTATTGTCTATTGTCTATTGAGATGAGGAGGAATGTCTTTAGCCAGAGGGTGGTGGATCTGTGGAATTCATTGCCACAGACGGCTGTGGAGGCCATCAATAGGTATTTTGAAGGCGGAGATCGACAGATTCTTGATTAGTACAGGTGTTAGGGTTTATGGGGAGAAGGCAGGAGAATGGGGTCGAGAGGAAAAGATAGATCAGCCATGATTGAATGGCAGAGTGGACTCGATGGGCCAAATTGCCTAAATCTGCTCCTGTATCTCATGAACTTGGGAAAAGCTGCCTGAGCCGCTGAGTTCCATCATGACATGGAGTGTCGCTGTAGATTCCAGCATCTGTCGTCTTTTGTGTCTCCAGTGGGAGAAAGTATAATTTGCAAATTTTCAGGTGATATGGAAATTTGAGACGTTGTGGTTTGCAAGGCAGTTGGTGTAAAGTTGCAGCAGGATAAAGGTCACGGGGGTATCAATATGCAGGTAGACTGGGAAATCCAAGTTGGTGCTGGATACCAAGAGAAGGCATATGTGGAGTGTCTTTGAGATGGCTTCTCAGTGCAGCTTGTAATGGAGCATACCAAGCAATTTGGTTTGGCATTGATATCTGCGCGGCACAGTGGCGCAGTGGTATAGCTGCTGCCTAACAGCGCCAGACACCCGGGTTTGATCCTGACTATGGGTGCTGTCTGTACAGAGTTTATATGTTCTCCCTATGCTCCGGTTTCCTCCCACAATCCAAAGACGTTACAGGTTTGAAGGTTAATTGGCTTCGGTAAAATTGAAAACTATACCGAGTGTGTGTAGGATATAGGGTTGCCAACAGTCCCGTATTAGCCAGGACATCCCGTATTTGGGCTAAATTGGTTTGTCCCATACGGGACCACCCTTGTCCCGTATTTGGCCGGACAGCACTGTAGGCCCGGACGCTGTAGGCCCGGAGACCGGGCGCCACCTGACAGAGGTTGCATAGCAACCCGCCTCCCGGCCCGGGCAGCCACCATTGGTGGAGCGGGAGCAGGCTGCGTGAGGTCACCTTGGGCAGAGGTGACGTCACCTTTTGTCCCTTATTTGGGAGTGGGAAAAATGGCAACCCTAGTAGGATCATCATATCATATATATACAGCCGGAAACAGGCCTTTTCGGCCCACCAAGTCCGTGCCGCCCAGCGATCCCCGTACAGTAACACTATCCTACACCCACTAGGGTCAATTTTTTTACATTTTACCCAGCCAATTAACCTACATACCTGTACGTCTTTGGAGTGTGGGAGGAAACCGAAGATCTCGGAGAAAACCCACGCAGGTCACGGGGAGAACGTACAAACTCCTTACAGTGCAGCACACGTAGTCAGGATCGAACCTGAGTCTCCGGCGCTGCATTCGCTGTAAAGCAGCAACTCTACCGCTGCGCTACCGTGCAGGATGGTGTTTGTGTGCGGGGATCGCTGGTCAGAGCGGACTTGGTGGGCCGAAGGGCCGGTTTCTGCGTTGTATCTCTAAACGCAACATAGAACTAGTGTGTGAATGGGCGATCGATGGCCGGCGCGGACTCAGTGGGCCGAAGGGCCTGTTTCCACTCTGTGTCTCTAAAACTAAAACTCAGAACTAAAACTATTGTGTAACAAACCGGATTTGATCAGGTTGGATCTTGGTTCTTGGTTCATGGTCCTCCAAAATATTCCAAATGGAATTTAAACTGGAGGGTGATTATGGTAAAAGAACCGTTCGGAGGTAGTGACCATAAAATGATTAAATGCTGAGGCTTTATAACATGCTGGTCAGATTGCATATTGAGTTTTGGGAGCAGTTTTGGGCCTTAGATATGAGGAGCGATGTACTGGAGAGGGTCTAAATGTTTATGAGAATGATTGCTTTAACATATGATGAGCATGTGTACTGTAAGCCTGTACTCACTGGAGCCTGTAACATATGTGAGCCTGTACTCACTGGAGTCAAGAAGAATAAGGGGGAACCTCATTGACACGTACCGAATAGTGAAAGGCTTGGATAGAGTGGAAGAGTCTAGGATCAGAGGGCACAGCTCAGAATTAGACGTTCCTTGACAAAGGAGATGAGGAGGAATTTCTTTAGCCAGAGGGTGATGAATCTGTGGAATTCTTTGTCACAGAAGGCTGTGGAGGCCAAGTCCATGGATAATTTTAAGGCAGAGATAGATTGATTCTTGATTAGTATACGTGTCAGGGGTTATGGGGAGAAGGATGGAGAATGGGGTTAGGAGGGAGAGAAGATCAACCATGATTGAATGTCAGAGTGGACTTGATGGGCCGAATGGACTAATTCTGCTCCTGTCACTTATGACTGTAAATATCACCAACAGCATACCCTGCAGCATCCACATTGAAGCTGTGGTCAATAAAGCACACTGATGTCTCATCTTGCCCAAAAGATGAAGGAAGTTGGGCATTTCTCCAGTGACTCACAGCAACTTCTCCACATGAACTGTGAAAGAACACTGTTGGGTTGAATCACACCTTGGTCTGGCAGCAGCTCTGCCCAAGGCCAGAAGAAAATGCTGACAGCTGAGTTTAGTTCAGAGATACAGCGCGGAAACAGCCCCCCTCGGCCCACCGAGTCCGCGCAGACCAACGATCACCCGTCCACGCACTAGTTCTGTGTTTAGTTTAGAGACACAGCATGGAGACAGGCCCCTCGGCCCACCGAGTCCGTGCCAAGCATCGATCACCCGTCCACACACTAGTTCTGTGTTTAGTTTAGAGATGCAGCATGGAACCAGGCCCTTCGGCCCACCGAGTCCGTGCAGACCAGCGATCCCCGCATACTAGCACTATCTGACACACACAAGGGACAATTTACAATTTTGGCAAGCCGATTAGCCTACAAACATGAATGTCTTTGGAATGTGGGAGGAAACCAGAGGAAACCCAAACAGGTCAAGGGTCCAGATTGAAGAATATTTTATTGTCACATGTCCCAGATAGTACAATGAAATTCTTACTTGCAGCAGCACAAAACAATATGTAAACAGGCAAACTCTGTACAGACAAGCACCCACAATCAGGATTGAACCCGGGGCTCTGGCGCTGTGAGGCAGCAACTCTACCGCTGCACCACTGTGCCCCTAACGTGGATATCGCCCAGTCCATCACACAAAGCAGTCTCCCCGCTCCACTGCCCAAAGGGCCCGTTAGAAACAGAGAAACATAGAAACATAGAAAATAGGTGCAGGGGTAGGCCATTTGGCCCTTCGAGCCTGCACCGCCATTCAATATGATCATGGCTGATCATCCAGCTCAGTAGCCTGTACCTGCCTTCTCTCCATGCCCCCTGATCCCTTTTGCAAAAAGGGCCACATCTAACTCCCTCTTAAATATAGCCAATGAACTGGCCTCAACTACCTTCTGTGGCAGAGCATTCCACAGACTCAACACTCTGGGGAGAAGGCAGGAACGGGGTACTGATTGAGGATGATCAGCCATGATCCCATTGAATGGTGGTGCTGGCTCGAGGTGCCGAGTTGGCCTACTCCTGCGACTATTTTCCATGTCTACGGCCTTAATTCATCTGCCTTGTTACAAATGCTTAATTTGTTCACATAATAGTCTGTTTTATCTTTGAAAATACTTTGCTTGGAGTTGACTCCATGCATCACAGCACTGCTACCGTTAAACATACTCCCTGCATTACATCATGCTTGTTATTACTAAATGCAAAATTATATTCCATGTCACGATTTTGCTCTTGATGTTTAGAAATATCCATACAGTGCCACATGGCGGCCATTTTGAATTAAATAGAGGCATCTTACACCCAAGATATTCATGGTGACCGACAAACATCATGAAAGGATTCTTCACAAATCGGCTACTATTACATAGAAACATAGAAAATAGGTGCAGGAGTAGGCCATTCGGCCCTTCGAGCCTGCACCGCCATTCAATATGATCATGGCTGATCATCCAGTTCAGTAACCTGTACCTGCCTTCTCTCCATACCCCCTGATCCCTTTAGCCATAAGGGCCACATCTAACTCCCTCTTAAATATAGCCAATGAACTGGCCTCAACTACCTTCTGTGGCAGAGAATTCCACAGACTCACCACTCTCTGTGTGAAGAAATGTTTTCTCATCTCGGTCCTAAAAGACTTCCCCCTTATACTTAAGCTGTGTCCTCTAGTTCTGGACTCCCCCAACATCGGGAACAATCTTCCCGCATCTAGCCTCTCCAACCCCTTAAGAATTTTATATGTTTCTATAAGATCCCCCATCAGTCTTCTAAATTCCAGCGAGTACAAGCCCAGTCTATCCAGTCTTTCCTCATATGTAAGTCCCGCCATCCCAGGGATCAATCTGGTGAACCATCTCTGTACTCCCTCTAAGGCAAGAATGTCTTTCCTCAGGTTAGGAGACCAAAACTGCACACAATACTACAGGTGCGGTCTCACCAAGGCCCTGTACAACTGCAGCAGAACCTCCCTGCTCCTAAACTCAAATCCTCTTGCTATGAATGCCAACATACCATTCGCTTTCTTCACTGCCTGCTGCACCTGCATGCTTGCTTTTAATGACTGGTGCACCATGACACCCAGGTCTCGTTGCATCTCCCCTTCTCCCAATCGGTCACTATTCAGGTAATAGTCTACTTTCCTGTTCTTGCCGCCAAAGTGGATAACCTCACATTTATCCACATTATATTGCATCTGCCATGCATTTGCCCACTCGCCTAATCTATCCAAGTCACTCTGCAGCCTCCTAGCATCCTCCTCGCAGCTAACACTGCCACCCAGCTTCGTGTCATCCGCAAACTTAGAGATGTTGCATTCAATTCCCTCGTCCAAATCATTAATATACACTGTAAATAACTGGGGTCCCAGCACTGAGCCTTGCGGTACCCCACTAGTCACTGCCTGCCATTCCGAAAAGGACCCGTTTATTCCTACTCTTTGCTTCCTGTCCGCCAACCAATTTTCTATCCACCTCAACACTGAACCCTCAATACCGTGTGCCTTAAGTTTGTACACCAATCTCCTATGTGGGACCTTGTCGAATGCCTTCTGAAAGTCCAGATATAACACATCGACTGGTTCTCCGTTATCCACTCTACTAGTTACATCCTCGAAAAATTCTATAAGATTCGTCAGACATGATTTGCCTTTGGTAAATCCATGCTGACTTTGTCCGATGATTTCACCACTTTCCAAATGTGACGCTATCACATCTTTAATAACTGACTCTAGCATTTTCCCCACTACCGATGTTAGGCTAACTGGTCTATAATTCCCCGTTTTCTCTGTCCCTCCCTTTTTAAAAAGTGGGGTTACATTAGCTACCCTCCAGTCCTCTGGAACTACTCCAGAATCTAAAGAGTTTTGAAAAATTATAATTAATGCATCCACTATTTCTGAGGCTACTTCCTTAAGCACTCTGGGATGCAGCCTATCTCGCCCTGGGGATTTATCTGCCTTTAATCCATTTAATTTACCTAACACCACTTCCCGACTAACCTGGATTTCCCTCAGTTCCTCCATCTCATTAGACCCCCGGTCCCCCGCTATTTCCAGCAGACGGTTTATGTCTTCCTTAGTGAAGACAGAACCAAAGTATTTGTTCAATTGGTCTGCCATCTCCTTGTTCCCTATGACCAATTCACCTGTTTCCGACTGCAAGGGACCTACATTTGTCTTAACTAATCTTTTTCTCTTCACATATCTATAAAAGCTTTTGCAGTCAGTTTTTATGTTCCTTGCCAGTTTTCCCTCATAATCTATTTTCCCTTTCCTAATTAAGCCCTTTGTCCTCCTCTGCTGGACTCTGAATTTCTCCCAGTCCTCTGGTATGCTTCATCTTTTGTTTTAATACTATCCTTGATTTCCCTTGTTAGCCACGGATGCACTACCTTTCCTGGTTTGTTCTTTTGCCAAACTGGGATGAACACTTGTTGTAGTTCATCCATGCGACCTTTAAATGCCTTCCATTGCATGTCCACCATCAACCCTTTCAGCATCAATCGCCAGTCTATCTTGGACAATTCACGCCTCATACCCTCAAAGTTACCTTTCTTTAAGTTCAGAACACTTGTTTCTGTATCGACTTTGTCACTCTCCATCCTCATGAAGAACTCCACCATATTATGATCACTCTTGCCCAAGGGGCCTCGCACAACAAGACTGCTAACTAACCCTTCCTCATTACTCAATACCCAGTCTAGAATGGCCTGTTCTCTCGTTGGTTCCTCGACATGTTGGTTTAGAAAACCATCTCTCAAACATTCCAAGAAATCCTCTTCCTCAGCACCCCTGCCAGTTTGGTTCACCCAATCTATATGTAGATTGAAGTCACCCATTATAACTGCTGCACCTTTAGTGCACGCATTTCTAATTTCCAGCTTGGTGCCATCCCCAACCTCACTACTGCTGTTAGGTGGCCTGTACACAACTCCCACTAGCGTTTTCTGCCCCTTAGGGTTTCGTAGCTCTACCCATATCGATTCCACTTCCTCCAAGCTAATGTCCTTCCTTTCCACTGCTTTAATCTCCTCTCTAACCAGCAATGCATTTTATCAGGATGCATCGCAGCTTGGTTGGGGAACAGATCCATCCACATAGCAACAGGCCCTTCGACCCACCACATCCATGCCAACCCTTTTTTTGGCTCATCTATTGGTATAGTTGTACAATTACCATGTGCACCAGGATTCAATGTTTGCATGAAACCCTGGCAAGTCGTACCATATAAGGTCATAAGTGATAGGAGCAGAATTAGGCCATTCGGACCATCAAGTCTGCACCTCCATTCAATCATGGCTGATCTATCTCTCCATCCTAACTCCATTCTCCTGCCTACTTCCCATAACCTCTGACACCCGCACTAATCAAGAATCCATCGTTCTCTGCCTTAAAAATATCCACTGACTTTGCCTCCACAGATTCATCACCCTCTGACTAAAGATATTCCTCCTCATCTCCTTCCAACTGAACCATCCTACCAAACCAGAGAGCAGTGCTGAGCTACTAACTACCACTTTGATGACCCTCGGACTGTCCTTGATCAGACTTTGCTGGCTTTACCTTGCACTAGACGTCCCTTATCATGTATCTGTACACTGTAAATGGAACAATTGTAATCATGTGTACGAAGGAACTGCAGATGCAGGTTTAACCCATAGATAGACACAAAATGCTGGTGTAACTCAGTGGGACAG